>NC_043006.1:51292156-51389656 GCF_006345805.1 Octopus sinensis | reverse complement strand
GTTTCAAATATTGGTAGAAGGCCAGCAAGTTCAAGGGAAGGGGTGACCCCAGTGCTCAACTGGTACTTATTTTGTCAACTCCAAAAAGATGAAAGGCAAGTTGAACTCAAAACATAAAGACAGATGAAATACTGCAAAGCATTTGCCTGGTGTGCTAATGATTCTACCAGACTGCCACCTAAATAATAATAATAATAATAATAATAATAATAATAATAATAATAATAATAATAATAATAATAATGATGATGATAATGATGGTGATAAAGATAGAGAAACTAAGGCCAATAGGCTGGATATAGAGTTAGAGAAATTAAGGCCAATAGGCCAGATATAGAGATAGAGAAATTAAGGTTAAAAGCCTGGATATAGTTATTAGATCATCAAGAAAAAAATGCTTTCTAATCAATGTATCAATACCAACTGACGACAATGTTTCTCTAAAAGAAACAGAGAAACTTTCAAAATACAAAGATCTGGAATTAGATGTAACTCGAATGTGGAGTCTAAAAGCAGAAACATTTCCTATCATAGTAGGTGCATTAGGTGTGATAAAAAGATATTCAAATACATAGCAAAAACATCAGGACCAACAAGTATACATAACATACAGAAAACAGCACTAATAGGCACCACACACATCCTACATAAAACACTTTCAATACAGTAAAAATAACAGCATCACAAGAAACCACAGCACATACCCAAGGCACACAGAACTGTGCTCAGTAGTGCAGTGAAAGCATGTAATAAAAACAAGGCTACTGAATAACGATAATGATTTCTTTTATTGGTCACAAGGGCCCAAGACATGGAGGACAATATCGAAGGATAAGTTACAGTGCAAAAGATTACAAAAACATGTGGGGTTAACATCAATCAAGGGGAGATACTACTTCATTAAAGGATATAACAGAGGATATATGATAGAAAGTAGAGAAATGAATAATAATAAATAGAATCCCCAATAGTGGGGTAGTTCACTTAGAGTAATCTGGGGTAAACCCCACACAAAAACCCTGGATTACTCAGCCATCTCCAAGGCATGGTAAAGTGCCCTCTCCCAGTTTCTTCCCTCCTGCTTAGAAAAGTGTATTCAGAGTAGTAGATCCATTCAGTCTCACCAGTCTTGCCACTGTCCACCACCTTTTGATAAACATACTAGAAGGCAGCACCTCCCATAATAAAAATAATAATAATAATAATAATAATAATGATGATGATGATGATGATGGTGATGGTGATGGTGATGATGATGATGATGATGATGATGAATGCCCTGATGCAGTACCAGACAGTAGCTCTCATGGCTTCTGATCTTAACTGATTGGAAGCACTATCATGTACATTTTTTTTGTCTTGGTATAAAAGATGGGCTACAGCAAATATTCTGCTCAATACCACAGATTTGCTTGTCAGTTGTTTGACCTTAACCAGCTGAACATGTCCTTTAGTGGCTGATGATATGTGCATCTCTGATCATGAGCAGAAGTAGAGGGGGAGCATCATAGCCGTGTGTTGAAAGGAATTCTTAGAGGTTTGGATAATTCACCTTTGGAAACATGGGTGTTTTGTTCAACATCATTAAACAATTCAGGGACCTTTTGAGCGGGATGGGCTACTTGACCAGAAGAAAATGCTAACTGGGCCCTACCTGCAAGGTCATGCATGCGCTGTTTATCTTGATATGAGATCACCATGTCATGCACATATGGTTGTGATGCATGTGCCCGGTTTACCCTTATCAGATGGGTATACTGGGCTTCGTATATTTTATCCCAGTGTCACTTTGATGGCATGCACTGCTCTCTCACTCAATAATAATAATGATAACAACAACAACAACAACAATAATGATGATGATGATGATGAAAGTATGTAAACACTACAAAATCAGCACTCTTGCTTACTAGTATGAACATCATCCTGAGCCAGTCATTGAAGTTAAAAATGTCACTGTCCTCTGGGATTTTCCAGTCAACACCAACAGAACAATCTACATTATGGATAGGCCAATACACACAGATACAGATACTGTTGTTAGAGACCACTTAGAAAAAATGCCTTCTAATTCTCATATCAGTTCCAACAGATAATCTATCACTAAAAAACAAATAAAAATTCTTGAACAAAGATCTAGAAATTGAGGTAACCTGAATGTAAACCCTGAAGGCAGAAGTAATGCCTATAATAATAGGTGCATTAGGCAGGGTTAAAAAACATGCAGACAAATACATAACCAAAATATAAGGACTTATGAATATATATAGCATACAGAAAATAGCACTACTAGGCACCACCCATTTCCTATGTATAGTACTTTCAATTCAGTAAAAATAACAACACTAATACAAGCCACAACATAGAGCCAAGACATAGAGATGCACTTGGTAATACAGTGAGAGAACATAATAAAATTAAAACTACTGAATAATAATAATAATTCGAATTTTGGCCCAAGGCCAGCAATTTTGGGAAGGGATTAAGTTGATTACATTAACCCCAGTGTTAAACTGGTACTTATTTCATCCTTTTCTACTATAGGCACCAGATCCAGAATTTTGAAGGCGGGAGCAAGTCAATTAGATTGACTCCAGTATGCAACTGGTACTTATTTTATCTACTCCAAAAGGATGAAAGGCAAAGTCGACTTTGGTGGAATTTGAACACAGACATAAAGACAGATGAAATGCCATTAGGTGGCCAAGTCAGTAGTGGAGGTGGATGCTCCAAGAGCATAGCTGCTAAAATAAGAATAGTCTGGGCAAAGTTCAGAGAGCTTCTGCTTCTGTTGGTAACAAAAGGCCTCTCCCTTAGACAGAAATGCAGACAGTATGTTGCCTGTGTGTGAACAGCCATGCTCCACAGCAGTGAAGCATAACTGTGACCACAGAGGATATGTGAAGGCTTGAAAGAAATGAGGCTAATAGTCTTCACTGGATGTGCAATGTCAATGTGCATGTATGACAGAGTGTAAGTGTCTTCAGAGAAATGCTGAGCATAAGAAGCATCAAATATGGTGAGCAAGAAAGACAAATGTACTGGTATGGTTATGTGATGTGTATGGATGAGAACAGCTGTGTAAAGTGCTAATCTCTAACTGTGGAAGGAACCTGTGGAAGAGGTAGACCCAAGAAGACATGGGACAAGCTGGTGAAGCATGACCTTCAAATTTTGGGCTTCGTGGAGGTAATGACTAGTGACCAAGTCTTTTGGTGGTATGCTGTGCTTGAGAAAATCTGTCAGGTCAAGTGAAATCATAGTTGTGGCTGTTGCTGGTGTCACGCAAATGGCACATGTGAAATCATAATCATGGCCATTGCTGGTAGCATGATCTTTGAATGCTGGGCCTCACAGAGACAAGAGACAAGGTGATGAAGCATGATCTTCGAATGTTGGAGCTCACAGAAGCAATGACAAGTAACCAAGACCATAGCAATATGCTCTGCTTGAGAAGACTCATCCAGCCAAGGGAAACTGCTGTCATGGATATTGCTAGTGTCATGTAAATAGCAGTCATGCTAGTCACATGTAAAAAGCACACATTACATTCTTGGAGTGGTTGGCATTAGGAAGAGCATCCAGCCATAGAAACCATGCCAAATCAGACTGGAACCTTGTACAGCTCTCCAGCTTACTAGTTCCAGTCAAACCATCTAACCCATGCCAGCATGGAAAGCAGGCGTTAAATGATTATTATTATTATTATTATTATTATTATTATCATCAATATTTTTCTTTATTAACAGCTAGTCGCAATGTAGAATTGCATAAAAAGCCTACAAAAAGGAGAATAACAGTAACAAAGAAACGATAAATTATTAACAGCCAAGTGCGATGTGATACTGTAAAAGAAAAATTCAATTTGTTTATATTAATGTTTAGTATACGCATTAGCATTTAGCTAAATCATCCACAAATTTTTAATGGTAAATACATATATGCTGGCAGAGGGAATTAGCTGATTATGCACCATTCAAGCAGTCCTCAGTGATGATGTCTACAGTCATAGACAAAACTAGATCTAGTCTGAGTGATCCTCAAAATGACCATGGGGATGGCTACTTCCCCTGTCAGCATGTGTGTATACTCTATGCGCTCTTCCAACAGCATTAAGAGTATTTTAACTCTTATTTCTAGCAATGTAGGTGCTCTGGCACTGTTAGAAACACTTAGTGATGATTGAATTTTTCCTTCATGGTATCACATTGTGCCTGGCCGTTACTATTAAGTTTTAGTATATAAATATATGTGTGTGTGTGTGTGTGTGTGTGTGTGTGTGTGTGCATATACACACACACTCTTCTTTTAATTTGTATCTACCAAATCAACTGATAAGACTTTGGCCAACCTGGGTCTATATTGAAGACACCCAAGGTTTTGTGCAGTGGGACTGAAATCAAGAAGCAAATTTCTTAACCACACATCCATGCCTGTGTCTCTACATAAAGGAAACATGACATCAAATGTTTGCTAACAATCTCAGAACAAATTTACTCTGATACTCTTATTGAAGAAGTTAAACAAATGAATCAGATACTTCAAAAGTTGCTTAAATGCTAGTTTGAATTCATGATTTATACTTAGATTCTTAATCTGATTGATAGTCAGTGAACTCAAACTACATGTCTAATGCTGTTGCTGTTGGTAGGGGTTATGATGATTGTGGTGATGCTGATAGTTGAAGTAGAGTTGTACAGCTGTTGTTATTGTTTGCCCCTCTTCCCATCACCACTGATATGCTCTAACTAAATGGATCTAAGACTTTATATAACTGACTTAATCCATTGCTTTGTTTAACACCATCACCTGCTTTCTGAGTGTCTTTAACAAAATTCCCTGTTGTAAGTATTCAGACCAGGTCTCTTATTTACTTCATAGGTAACTTCCTCCCTTCATGTTATCAGCCACAGAGGTCCTGTAAAAAGGTCACAGCTATTGTCTTTCCTCTGACTATACCATATTAAAAGCCATTCCAACAGTGACCATGCTGGCATTTGCAGGGTATTTATGACCACAAAAGGATAAACATCAATGCTTATGCATAAACACATACATGTATATACATGTATATACATATATACGTTGATACATAAATACATATGAGAGGCTGCTGAAAAGTTCCTGGCTTTAAGAGTATCGTGAAAGGCCTGGTTGGACCACTGCAATAAGTGTGTGAATCTGAGAGGAGAATATCTATAATAATACTCTCTTTACTCTTTTACTTGTTTCAGTCATTTGACTGTGGCCATGCTGGAGCACCACCTTTAGTCGAGCAAATCAGCCTCAGGACTTATTCTTTGTAAGCCTAGTACTTATTCTATCGGTTTGTTTTGCCGAACCACTAAGTTATGGGGACGTAAGCACACCAGCATCGGTTGTCAAGTGATGTTGGGGGGGACGAACACATACACACACACACATACACACACATATCTATATATGTATATATAAATTTACAATTGAGGATAAAATCTTTATAAGAAATTATCAGTAGTTAGCGTGAAAAACCTCGTAAGAGAAAAAATCCGTAAATTTTTCCACTTTGAAAATATTTATTTATATTATATTGAGGGTACTACTATTCATAGATACCGCACGCTAAGAGGGACCAATGCGGTCAAAACTACTAAAATAAACAAAACCCGATAGCCAACCGTAGAATTCGTTGTAGCATGTACGAATGTTTATCTTTACATATCTATGAAAATGGCGGGCTTATTCGCAATAATATTGCAATAATATTGCAATATTATTCGCAATAATATTGCAATATTATTGCGAATAAGCCCGCCATTTTCATAGATATGTAAAGATAAACATTCGTACATGCTACGACGAATTCTACGGTTGGCTATCGGGTTTGTAATGCTATGTTTTTTCTTATAAGTCTTGAGTTTGTTGCACTAATGAACATAGAATGCATATTCTGCATTAATTGCGAAATCACAGGTGATATGTAACTAAATTCTTTTTTTTAAATGACTTGCTTTGAAGTTTTGCATTCGGTAAAATTTTGTTTATTTTAGTAGTTTTGACCGCATTGGTCCCTCTTAGCGTGCGGTATCTATGAATAGTAGTACCCTCAATATAATATATGTATATATATATATACATATATACGATGGGCTTCTTCCAGTTTCCAACCACCAAATCCACTCACAAGGCTTTGGTCGGCCCAAGGCTATAGTAGAAGACACTTGCCTAAGGTGTCAAGCAGTGGGACTGAACCCAGAACCATGTGGTTCGTAAGCAAGCTACTTACCACACAGCCACTCCTATGCCTAATAAACATGAAATTCTGTCTATCCATCCATCTGGGACCCCTGTATTTCAGTTTACATTTGCTCTACATAGACATATTATACCTTTTTGGAATAAGAGTGATTCTGGGATTGAATTTGGTTCTTGAACATCCAGCATTGGGATCAGGTCTTGATGAGGATTTGTTATATGCTAACAGTTGAAAATTCAAATTTTAAAGGACTCCAAAAATTTGTGAACTTAAAGTTTTTCATTTAAACTGAATTTAAAGAAATACCATATTGGTGGGGTACCTATAAATGTTTTATTATTGTTGTTCCTTTTAGTTTTGGGTCACAGGCCCAATTAGCCCTCTGCAAGAGCTAGCTGTGTGGCTTTTAATCTAGTGTAGAATAAAATCATAATTAACTGATCTTTCTCTGTTTGCTTTTACTCAAAGCCAGGAATTTTTCAGTACCCCTTGTACATATTTACATAAATATATACATACACGCACATAAATTACTGGTGCGCTAACAGTATTTTATTCCAATGTTAAACTGTACTACAGAATATGTCATTACATTTTTAGCCAACACTATATGTACTAACACCATATGACAGATAGAAACACTGTCTTACTTCTACTAGCCCAACAAATGTTGACTATATCCAGATCAACTGTTTAAAATCTTGCATGTTTAAAATTTTACCTGATGATCATGGATTGTATATTATGATATAATCTTTTATGACTACATGAAACAAAATTGTACAGAAACAGCTATGGCATTGAAAAATTTTTAATACCATTCATGCTCATTATTTTATTCTTACACCACACCAAAGATCTATTGGTGAGTCAGATCAATGATTACAATCTGGATTTCATATTTTCATATCTGTGGTATCCTGCCAGTATATGAAATCTACAATGTTGTTTATTTCGCTGTGAGCTCTGTATTTGTACCTAACCATTTTTCAGCATCTTACATGTTGGTGTGCCTTGATTCTTAAAGAATCCTTATAACTAATTCATATAATGTCTTATTTATACAATAGCTTTGTGAGTACAAAAAGAAGGACCAGCTAGACATGGTGCAATCCTGAATTTGGATTTTATGAGTCACTAATGTCCCTTTTAGCAGCTGATGGAGTCACTGCTCATAAACCGACTATTTTGAAGGGCTTAAGTAAATTTGACCGTAGTAGTAAAAACAGAGAAAACTATTATAGTGAGGTAATGAATGAAGTATTTTAGCACAGTCTTGAATGTGTGTCATGAGTGCACCGTCACAGAAATATGAAGTAGTGTGTATATATGTGTAGCCAGGCAACTGAGATTTGTGAGTAAGCAAGCCCCAGCTGATTTAAAAATATTTATCATCTTCCAGTAACTATTTATCATATTTGATACATAAATATTTATATTTAATATGTAAAAAAAAATGATATGGTTATATATAGCTACATTGTATTTAACCTATTAATTTTGTTGACATAGAATAATGAGTACAATTTGCACAAGTATAATTACAGATTAGGATTTATAATTTTATTTTAACATGTCATTCTGTTGGTAAGTGTATATGTGTGGAGGGGTTGAGTGGGGAAGGGTAGAAGAATAGTTTTAAAAAAACAAAAGTTTCAGTGACAAAGATTTCAGAAAATATGTTACATGTAAAGGCAAGTATTTTCATTTGAATGACTGATATCGACAGTCTATTACTCTTTTACTTGTTTTAGTCAAGTGACTGAGACCATGCTGGAGCACCGCCTTTAGTCGAGCAAATCAACCCCAGGACTTATTCTTTGTAAGCCTAGAACTTATTCGGTCTCTTTTGCCAAACCACTAAGTTACGAGGATGTAAACACTAGCATCGGTTGTCAAGCGATGTTGGGGGGACAAACACAGATACACAAATACACATATACATATATGTGATGGACTTCTTCCAGTTTCCGGCTACCAAATCCACTCACAAGGCTTTGGTCAGCCTGAGGCTATAGTAAAAGACACTTGCCCAAGGTGCCATGCAGTGGGACTGAACCCGGAACCATGTGGTTGGTAAGCAAGATACTTACCACACAGCCACTGCTACACCTATGTACAAATACAGCTACATGGTTAAGAATTTCACTATGCAATCATCTTGCCTGGATTCAATCCTATTGTATAACAAAAATCCTATTGTATAACAAAAATCTCATAACAGACACATCAGAGAAACACAAGCCTTGTAAGTGAAATTACATAGATGTAAATCATGCAGAAGCCTAACAGAACTGTAATCGTTTCTGGGGTGGTGACCCTAATTTATCATCCTGCTTAACAGATTTAACTAATATTTCTAACTGATTTGAGTAATTGTGTAGTGGTTCTGTTTTTAATTTGCTCTGTCAATATTTTAAATTGTTTTGTTTCTGAGGAAATTGAAGAAAATGTAATCCTCTTTAACAGATAAGATTTAATGTCATGCAACTACTTAGTATCTGTTATTGTGTACTGTAGTATGGGTAAATACAACAAACAAATCTTCTTATTAGTAATCATGAAGACATAAGTTTTTGATACAATGACAAAGAATTTCTTAAGGTCATCACTAATGTCTACCTAAACCTTTCTTTTAACACTTTTCAACTTCCTGTAGCTCTTATTGTCTATCATACTAAGCCATACACTAAGCCTTTTGCTTTATTTTACCTCTCCACAATGGCATTTCTCTAAAATTTGCTTCCTCTATTTTCTCACTACATACATATGAGAGTTGATGACAGAGAACCTTAACAAGTTTTCTCAGACTGAGGTATGCATGGAAAAGTAAATATTAAACAGACAACGATGACAACAACAACGATGATGATGATGACAATAAAGATGAGTTACTAATTGTCAAAGTAATTTGATTCTATGAAATTCAGGAATGGTGAGTGTTGGCATTTTAATGCTAATATTGAGATAGGCAGAAAAAGATGGATAATTAATAAGAAAGAGTGAAGGTGCATGGCTCAGTGGTTAGAGCATCGAGCTTACAATTGTGAGGTTGTGAGTTCAAATCCCGGACCAGGCTGCATGTTGTGTTCTTGGGCAAGACACATTATTTCACGTTGCTCCAGTTCACTCAGCTGTAGAAATGAGTTGTGACATCACAGGTGCCAAGCTGTATCCGCTGTTGCCTTTCCCTTGGATAACACTGGTGGCATGGTGAGGGGAGGCTGGTATGCATGGTCTTCCATAAACAACATTGCCCGGACTTGTGCCTGGGAGGTTAACTTTCTAGGTGCAATCCCACAGTCAGTCATGACTGAAGGGAGTCTCAATAATAAGAAAGAGTAGAAGAAGTAAAGAAAAAACTGTACAAGACTTGCACAGAGGGCCAAAGAATGAGAGACACATAAAAACAAAAATCATATTATGTTTCAACAGTTTTCAGGACCCATTTTTTATATCCATCATGAAAGAACAATTGTCTCTTGTAAATTCAATATTTTCTACAAGAATCTTTCTTGCAATGACACATTGTAAAGACCAAAAGGCATTCCATTTTCAGCTAACTGTTACAATATCTAACAGTGCATCTAGGACACCATGTTTATTCAAATCAAAGTATCTCTTAACTATAGTTAAAATATGAGTAAATGAGATATCTGTACTTACACTATTTATGATAGAGAACTTTTGCATACTGCCGATATCAGATATCACTAGTTTTTCATGAAAGGCAATTTCATTCCGAATGACGTACCAAAATTTCGTCCTCTTTGATCATTTTTCACAAACTTACTGTTCTGGAAATATTTTCTGACATGCTGTTTGCAAAGGAAATTGTATGTTCAGTAAAATAACCAGCAATAAGCAATTCACTTTTGGTTGTTAGTTCACTTTCCAAAACTTCTTTCTCACACTAGAGGAAGTATACATCAACACTAGATTTAATCATATCAAAACACTTGTTTTACAGAAGTTTTGTGTTTCAATGCCATGGATTTAAGTGCATTTCTCAGAATGCTATTGCAGCATTTAGAGTGACAAGCTTCATCGTTCTTAGTTTGTTGAAGCAAATATTTCAATTCAGGATTTTGCAGAAATTTTTCTTTAGATGACTAGAAGCTTTCACTTCATCCCTCAGTATGATAGAAGATAAATATTATACAAATGATCAAAAAATGGACTTCCTCATACATCATTCATGATACATGACCAAAACTATCACTGAATACTAGTTTCAACAGGCACAATACAACTACTGTGCTAAAACAGTACATGTGTAATATGAAATTCAAATGCATAACCATCTGATATTTATGAGTGTGTATAGCTTGGTAATATGTACCAAGCTTTTGTTGGGTGTGTATAGCTTGGTAATATGTACCAAGCTTTTGTTAATAGTTTAAAGTTTTTTTTTTGTTTTCTGTTTTTTTTTTGTTTTTTTTTTCTGCTGCAAGCTGACGTAGTCACTTCTTAGCCCCCTCACTCTTGATCCAGTTAAACATCAAGGATGTGACAGCTGGTGGAAGAGGGTGCTGTGCCAACAATCAGGCTGGTTTAATTTTAACTAACTAGACAGAAGCAATATGAAATGAAATGTTTTGCTCAAGGACGCAACAGTCTAAAAACTGAACCCATAACCTTATATTCATAAGCAGTTTATCCTAATCACTAGGCCACGTGCCTTCATGCATTTAATTAATGACTAAACTAGCAACAGTATATTTGAAGATATTAAAATTATTAATAGTTATTTAAAAGATAGACACACAAATACACACATAGGCACACAAACACATGCCACACACATATACACACTTACATACACACATATATAAACACACACATGCATGTACAAACACAAACACACATACACACCACACACATATACAACCCCCACACACCCAAACACTCACATACACATATATTTTCACTTCCAACAAAAATTCTTGGAAATGAACAAAGTATCAGAATACACACTTTATTCAATACATTCGTTGCTGAGCAGTTAACTAACTACTCCCTAAATGGCATGTAGAAAATGGAAGACTTTCATTTCTTTGAAATTGACAAAAACCATCCTCCCTCATATCTTACACTTCACAGTCTCAATGAGGAATAATGTGTGTGTGTGTGTGTGTGTGTGTGTGTGTGTCTGTGTGTGAGTGTGTGTGTGAAAGAGAAAAATGATAGAATAGTATATGTGTGGTAAATAGCTTGCTTACCAACCACATGGTTCCGGGTTCAGTTCCACTGTGTGGTACCTTGGGCAAGTGTCTTCTACTATAGCCTCGGGCCGACTAAAGCCATGTGAGTGGATTTCGTAGACAGAAACTGAAAAAAAGCCCATTGTATATATGTATATACATGTATGTGTATGTGTGTCTGTGTTTGTGTCCCCAACATCGCTTGACAACCGATGCTGGTGTGTTTACGTCCCTGTAACTTAGTGGTTCAGCAAAAGAAACTGATAGAATAAGTACTAGGCTTACAAAGAATAAGTCCTGGGGTCAATTTGTTCGACTAAAAGGCAGTGCCCCAGCATGGCCGCAGTCAAATGACTGAAACAAGTAAAAGAGTAGAAAATTTATGCAACGTTATCAGTTGAATGTTAATCAGTAATTGATAAATATACATTTGATTTTGGAGAGACTACAATGCTTTATGACAATATGCTATCTTAAAAATAGGATTAGCACTACATACAGGGTGATTGAAAAGTTACAACATATTTTAAAATACTTATAAATTATCTATTAATTGTAATTTTTTCCTCAAATTTTTTGTTTGTTTTTTGAAATATAAATAAAACCTTATACTAAAAGCTTTTCTCTCAAATCCCATTTTTTTTTGGGGGGGGGAAATTGCAATTAATAAATAATTTACAAGTATTTTAAAATAGTGACTTACTTTTCAATCACCCTGTATGTGTGTGTGTGTGTGGTAAGAAGTTTATTTACCATGCATAATGGTTCTGAGTTCAGTCCCACTGTATGGTACCTCAGGCAAGTGTCTTCTACAATAACCTCAGGCTGACCAGAGCCTTGTGATTGGTAGACAGAAATGGAAAGAAGCCTGTTGGATATATATATATATATATATATAGCAGGTTGAAGTCTAGTGTTTCAGTATGAAATCTGCCAACTGCAAGCTTTCTTTTCAGGTACATGACACGACTGTCCCTCATCCCAGGGTCTCAGAGGCCTACACCTCCCACACTCTCAGAGTTGGCACACTCAATGTTGGCACATTGAAAGGTAGGTCTGGAGAGATTGTAGAGCTGCTTGAACGGAGACGTGTGGATGTATGTTGTATCCAGGAAGTAAGGTGGAGAGGAGGTTCCGCTAGGCTCCTCACAGGCAAGGAACACAGGTACAAGATTTTCTGGGCAGGGAACACTGACGGGGTCGGGGGCGTGGGTATACTTCTTGCAGAGAAATGGGTGGGTAAGGTAATCGAGGTAGTCAGAGTAAGTGACAGAGTAATTAAAATTAGATTAGTCCTTCACCACAGGACAGCTACCATCATCTCGGCATATGCCCCTCAACCAGGACTACCAGAAGGACAAAAAGACCAATTCTATGACACCCTATTGCGGACTACCTCGTTGACAAATGACAGTGACCTTCTCTTCGTGGCAGGTGATTTCAATGGACATGTCGGACGGCATGTCGGGGGCTTCCATGGCGTCCATGGAGGCTACGGTTTTGGCTCTCGAAATGAGGAGGGAACCAGGCTGCTGGAGTTCTGCGATGCAAATGACCTTATGGTCTGCAATACCAACTTCAGGAAACCCACCTCTCACCTAGTCACCTACCGTTCTGGCAGACACACCAGCCAGATTGACTACATCCTTGCTAGAAAAAGGGAAAGAGGGCTGCTTATAAATGCCAAAACCTTTCCAGGCGAAGAATGTACTCCTCAACATAGATTAGTAGTTAGCGACTTAAGGATCAGAGCTAAATGGTTGCCCAGAAGAAGACCTGCTTGGAGGAGAAGGTCTGGAAGCTTAAAGATCCTGCAAATGGACAGAGATTTAGAGACATACTACTTGAAGCCTTTGACGAAATAGAAGGGGATATAGCTTCACTTAATGTGGAAGGCAACTGGAGATTTCTACGGGACAATCTGCTGACAGCCACTGACCAGATCTGTGGATGGAGCAAAGTACCATCTCGACCCAGAGTAACATGGTGGTGGAACTCTGTGGTTGACAGGGCTATTAGACAAAAGAGACAGGCTTGGAAGGACTGGAGGAACGGTGGTAGCAGGGAATTGTATCAGACAGCCAGAAGGGAAGCTAGGAGACAGGTTTATTTAGCCAGAGGGGAAGCGGATAAGAAAAAATTTGCCAATGTTCTGAGCCGTGAGGATGAAAGACTTGAGGTATTTCGTGTTGCAAGACAGTGTGTGAGAGAGAATCATAATGTGGTAGGAGAGAAGTGTGTTCGCATGGATGATGGTTCACTTGCGCTAAATGAGGATGCAAAGAGAGAGGTTTGGAGATGCCACTATGAAAGGTTGCTGAATAAAGAAAATGAATGGGATAAAGAGAGTCTGCCGAATGTTGACCCAACAGAGGGACAGCTATCCGAGTTGATAGTTCCGTGGTAGCTAAGGCAATTAGAAGCATGAAGACAGGGAAAGCCCCAGGCCCATCAGGAATTACTGCAGAGATGCTCAAAATATCTGGCAGTGTCGGCTATAACCTAGTCACCCGTATAGTCAACCAGGTGATACACGAAGGAGTCATACCCAATGACTGGTGTAGCAGCATACTAGTCAACTGCTACAAAGGTAAAGGTGATGCCCTAGATACAAATAATTACAGAGGTATCAAGCTGTTGGATCAAGTAATGAAAGTTACGGAGAGGGTCATAGCCCAACTAATTAGAGAGAGAGTTAGTTTAGATGAGATGCAGTTTGGGTTCGTGCACGGGAAAAGTACCACGGATGCTATATTCCTGGTAAGGCAGCTGCAGGAGAAATACCTAGCCAAAGATAAGCCCCTGTACCTGGCTTTTGTTGACATGGAGAAAGCTTTTGATAGGGTCCCCCGATCCCTTATCTGGTGGTCAATGAGGAAACTAGGGATAGATGAATGGCTGGTGAGGACTGTGCAAGCCATGTACAGAGATGCCGTAAGTAAGGTTAGGGTTAGCAACATGTACACAGAAGAATTCAAAGTAGAGGTTGGGGTCCACCAGGGTTCAGTACTCAGCCCCCTCCTATTTATCATAGTCCTACAGGCAATTACGGAGGAATTCAAGACAGGTTGTCCCTGGGAGCTCCTCTATGCTGACGACCTTGCTCTTATTGCTGAGTCACTATCAGAGCTGGAGGAGAAGTTCCAGGTGTGGAAGGAGGGTTTAGAATCGAGGGGCCTTAGAGTCAACCTAGCTAAAACCAAAGTACTAATAAGTAGGAAGGTAGACAATCCACAAATGTCTTCAGGAAGATGGCCCTGCTCGATCTGTAGAAAAGGTGTAGGTAGAAACTCTATAAGATGTACCCAGTGTAAGCTATGGACACATAAGAGGTGCAGCAATGTCAAAGGTAGGCTAACTGGGAAGATAGTTTTTGTATGTGGCAGATGCTCAGGAGCATTAACCTCCGAAAATCTGCAGAAAATAACTTCAGTCACTTTCCAAGGGGAAAAACTAGAAGTAGTTGATAGCTTCCGTTATCTAGGTGACCAAGTCAGTAGTGGGGGTGGGTGCGCTGAAAGTGTAACTGCTAGAATAAGAATAGCCTGGGCAAAGTTTAGGGAGCTCTTACCTCTGCTAGTGACTAAAGGCCTCTCGCTCAGAGTAAAAGGCAGACTGTATGATGCGTGTGTACGAACAGCCATGCTACATGGCAGTGAAACATGGGCCGTGACTGCCGAGGACATGCGTAAGCTCGTGAGGAATGAAGCCAGTATGCTCCGATGGATGTGTAATGTCAGTGTACATACTCGACAGAGCGTTAGCACCTTGAGAGAAATGTTGTACCTAAGAGGCATCAGTTGTGGTGTGCAAGAGAGACGATTGCGCTGGTATGGTCATGTGGCGAGAATGGATGAAGATAGGTGTGTGAGAAAGTGCCAATCCTTAGCAGTTGAGGGAACCCGTGGAAGAGGTAGACCCAGGAAAACCTGGGACGAGGTGGTGAAGCACGACCTTCGAACTTTAGGCCTCACTGAGGAAATGACCAGCGACCGAGACCTTTGGAAATATTCTGTACGTGAGAAGACCAGGCAGGACAAGTGAGCCCAGCCCACTTATGAATGCCTTTCCTCCCTTGGACACAAAGACCTGTTGAGGCAAGCGAAGTCGATATAGAACCTCATCCGATGACAGGCACCCATGCCAACCCCCCTTTGCTTGCGAAGACATGTTGGGGCAAGCGAAATCGAAATCGAAGTCAAAATCGAATTGAACCAGCCAGGATCCCTGGTCTGGTGGTACGTAAAAAGCACTATCTGACTCGTGTCCGATGCCAGCGCCGCCTCCACTGGCTTCTGTGCCGGTGGCATATAAAATACACCAATCTGACCGTACGACAGGCACCCATGCCAACCCCCTTGCTTGCGAAGACATGTTGGGGCAAGCGAAATCGAATTGAACCAGCCAGGTTCCCTGGTCTGGTGGTACGTAAAAAGCACTATCCGACTCGTGGCCGATGCCAGCGCCGCCTCCACTGGCTTCCGTGCCGGTGGCACGTAAATACACAATCTGACCGTACAACAGGCACCCATGCCAACCCCCTTGCTTGCGAAGACATGTTGGGGCAAGCGAAATCGAAATCGAATTGAACCAGCCAGGATCCCTGGTCTGGTGGTACGTAAAAAGCACCATCCGACTCGTGGCCGATGCCAGCACCGCCTCGTCTGGCTTCCGTGCTGGTGGCACATAAAATACACCAATCCGACCGTGGCCGTTGCCAGCCTCGCCTGGCACCTGTGCAGGTGGCACGTAAAAAGCACCCACTACACTCACGGAGTGGTTGGCGTTAGGAAGGGCATCCAGCTGTAGAAACACTGCCAGATAAGACTGGAGCCTGGTGCAGCCTTCTGGCTTCCCAGATCCCCGGTCGAACCGTCCAACCCATGCTAGCATGGAGAACGGACGTTAAACGATGACGATGATGATGATGATGATATATATATGTATATATAAATGTACTTATGTATATGATGATCTTCTTTCAGTTTCCCTCAACAAATTCACTCACAAAGCTTTGATCAGCTTGGGGCTATAGTAGAAGACACTTGTCCAAGGTGCCATGCAGTGGGACTGAATGAGGAACCATGTGGTTAGAAAGCAAACTTCTTACCACTAACCCACATCTGTGCCTGCTGAATTCAAGTGTCTCTATTTGCAACAAAATCACTGTTAAAATACATTTTGGCTCAATATCAATTACTCCAATTATGACTTGATATCAATTATTACAATTATTACTACACTCTCAGAGTGGTTGGCATTAGGAAGGGCATCCAGCTGTAGAAACACTGACTACCTTCTATGTATATTTCCTATTTAGTACCGGGGATGTTTCATTTATGAGGACGTACTCCTGTATTTGTCTGAGAGTGCTTGGATATAATATGTGTGTGTGTGTGTGTGTGTTTGTGATGCAACTGGTACATAAAAGCACCCATTACATTCTCGGAGTGCTTGACTTTGGAAAGGACATCCAGCCATAGAAACCATGCCAAATCAGAGTGGAGTCTAGTGCAGCCCCCACCAGCTTATCAGTCCTGGTCAAACCATCCAACCCATGCCAGCATGGACGATGGCTGTTAAATAATGATGATGATACACACACACACACGCACACACAAAACACCCCCCTACACACACACACACACAGTAAAATTCAGGACCTCAATCCTGTAGTACAGTACAAGATCAACACAGCCACATAGTCATAGTCTGTTAGTATGTTTTGTAAGTATTCAACTAATTTTTCTTTCTTTGCTATTGTGTCTTTGGTGACCAGCCTAGTATAACCCATAGGTATTACAAATTTCACATGACAATTCACTATGTAACAATGAAATCACATGTTACTCACAAATGACGTTTATTTCCCTCGATTTTCAGCAGGATTGATTTATATTACATTTTATAGTACTATTATTTATTACTTTTGTTCTAATTGTTCAATTATCTAATAATTTGGCACTCCTTACACTGACTCATCTACTCTTCTTTAACTTCCCCTCTCACTAACTTTTAATTTTCAATGTGATTCCTTCCCAAAAAAGACACTTAACCAGATAAACAGGATAAATAAATATATCTATATAAACATTTATGTCCTTTTAATTCACCCGCTGTATAGGTGAATTCAAAAATTTCCTAGTTCTTGGTTACTTGCTATACACTGTCATACTGGGTGTTCAGGCTAAATTTGACGATTTTTTATTTCCTTTTTACAGGAACTGCTTGATGTAGTGGTGAACAGTTAAGGGCACTAGAGAGCATAAAGATTGAAGTTGTAGTTGACAAAATTTAGTTGACATGGCAGACTAGAAGTCATCTGAATATTGGAAACGGGTTACCTGTATCATGGTAATTCACACCAGGTATCAAAATGCTGACATCATGACTACTGCTCAATGCCCCATGAACATTATCAAGGCTGTAAGATGTGACATGTTCATCATGAACGGCTAATTCTAGTCTGCCATGTCAACTAAATTTTGCCAACTACAACTTCAATCTTTATATATATGTCCCATCTTAAAAGTGTATGTTATGTTGAGACACAGAATACTGTGGTAGTTACCATGAGAGAACCTCTCATATAGGTTTTCTGTGCATGTAAACACTTTTGTTTACATCACTAGCAGATGATAAATTACTCCCCATTGCCACCACCAAGACCACCAGATCACATAATTTCAGCTTTCCTTGGTCTTATACTTGATCACTGGAAAAAGCAACAATATCTCTGTTTGTGATATACACAGATGCTCAGTGCCCAACCAGGCACTGGTGTCACAAATAACCAGTGAGCCTATTAAATGATTATTAGTGACCAATACCAAAAGGTAATATTTATTTCCATTTAAAAGTGGATGTTATGTTAGAACACAAAATACTGCAATAGTTACCATAAGAGAACCATCCTATAGGTTTTCGGTGCACATAAACACTACTGTTCACATCACTAGTGGAAGATAAATTAACAACTATTGACAATGCTGAGACTAACAGATCAAGTGATTTCAACCTTCCTTGACCTTGTCAATGATAGACACTTGACTACTGCAAATAGCAGTGATATCTCTGCTAGTCATACACACACACACAAATCATCATCATCATCATCATCATCGTTTAACGTCCGCTTTCCATGCTAGCATGGGTTGGACGGTTCAACTGGGGTCTGGCAAGCCCGAAGGCTGCACCAGGCCAGTCAGATCTGGCAGTGTTTCTACAGCTGGATGCCCTTCCTAACGCCAACCACTCCGAGAGTGTAGTGGGTGATTTTATGTGCCACTGACACAGGTGCCAGACGAGGCTGGCAGACGGTCACGCTCGAATGGTGTTTTTTATGTGCCACCGACACAGGTGCCAGACGAGGCTGGCAGACGGCCACGCTCGGATGGTGTTTTTTATGTGCCACCGACATATACAATCTCAGTAACTAATCAGATACTGGTGTCACGAACATATTTGTGCATGTGTGTGTGTGTGTGTGTGTGTGATTGTGCCTGTTTGTCTTGACTTCACATGGTAGTTGTAAAGAGTGTTGATGTCATATGAAAGGCATCGTTCTTTTCCAAACTTCCATGTAAATATATTCAGTCATGGGATAATTATAACTGTGACTGGAAATAAGTGAGTGTCAGCAACAGGAAAGGCATCTGATTGTAGAAATCTGCCTCAATGAAGTCTACCTGACCCATGCAAGCATGGAAAAGTAGACATTTAACTGATGATAGCACAAACACACACATATATAACAATAAGAATTACTCAATGTAAACATAAGGAGCAGCAATTTATTTAGGCCACTCAGTAGCCTGTAACTCTGGAGTTTCTGTAGATTGTAGACATTTCTTCAACCAAATCTGAAGGAACAGCTACACACTATGGAAATTCCAGACAAACAGACCATTACGAAGGCCAGAATAATCTATACATGCATGAGTGTGTGTGTATTTAACAGGGTAGTAGAAATAGTAAGTTGATAGAATCTGATACTGCATATTTTACTGTATCTAGGTCAAAATTATATTCTTATGTTTCAAAATCCAACTGCTGTCAACTTTGCCTTCCAGCTTCACATCATCAATAAAATGAATATGTATTACATCAAATAGTATTCATCACGATCCTAGTGGATAAGAATATTATTATCCTTATTTAGTTATAATTTGATCTGAATTAAAACACCTAGTGATAATTGAAAATCAAACCAATCAGGAAGTAGAGTATGAGGATGAGCTGAATAGTTCATAGGCTGACTATGAAGGAATGACGCTAGAGCTGTGAAATGTTGTGTGCATTTTTATTCTTCTTATTAATAGCTGCATTGTTTCTTCCCAGGTAAACTGATAATTGACTATTCAAAGAAGACTTCAAAAGTAACAGGTTGTGACTTCTCTTGCAAATGGACAAAATTTGGCATCATGGTGTTATCAAGAACCTGCAGAAGAATGGTTTAACCCCCAAGGACATTCATGTTGACATGGTTGCTACATTAGGAGATGACACTCCAGATTTATTATCTACAAAAGTGTGTGGTTGAAATTAGGAGAAGAAGGGATAGCCTTAAAGATGACCCAAGGTCTGGACGTCCTGTAACTTCCACCACTGAGTAAAACTTTGATCATGTTCACCACATGGTGATGGATGACTGGTGATTGTCTATAAATCAAACAGCCAATGATGTTAGCATATCCCATGAGAGATATGAGAATATTCTGCACAATGAACTTGGCATGATGAAGGTTTCTTCTTGATAGCTGCTATGTCTTCTGACACCTGATCAAGAGTGGGCCAGGCTGATCTCATCACAGGTAAATCTCTCATTGTTTGAGGCTGATCCAGCTTGTTTCCTTGAACGTTTCCTAACCCAGGATGCGTGTTGAGCTGATCACATTGAGACAGAGACAAAGAGACAATCCATGCAGTGGAAACACATCCTCCTGGTCTGCTTCAAAGAAGGCCAAGGTCAATTCATCTGCAGGGAAAATGATGGTTTAACTGACTGTCTTCAAAAGAGCCCCACATCAATGGAGAGTACTATGCCAGCTTGCTGAAGCAGTTATGAATGGCTAAATAACCAAACAACTCAGGGAAACTAAATAAAGGGGTCTTGTTTCATTAGAACAATGCTCCAGTACACAAGTCCTTAGTTTCAATGGCTACTGTGCTCAACTAGCTTTCAACTGGTTCATTACTGTCCTTGTTCTCCTGATTTGGCCTCATCTGACTACCATCGTCCCCCAACTTGAAGAAATACTTGGCTGGGAACTAGTATCACAGTGAAGATGTCATATCTGCTGTTGATGACTTTTTTGATTAACAGGATGAAAGCGTCTTCACTAATGGGATCCAAGCACTGCAACACCAATGGAACAAGTGTGGACCGCAAGGGAGGCTATGTTGAAAAATAAATCTCATTAGGTCACATTCCATGAGAATGTCTTGGTCAGCATATGAATTTTTCAGTCGACCCTTGTATTACCTCTGTTGCTTACAAAAGTTTTCAGAGTGAAAGGCAGATTGTATGATGCATTTGTATGAACAGCAATGCTACATGGTAGTGAAACAGGGGTTATGAATGCAGAGTATATGTGAAGACTTGAAAGAAATAAAACTAGCATGCTCAGTGAGCATGTACAGCAAAGAGCAAATGTATTGGGAGAAAAATTGGGCAGAAATGGTATCAAAACAGACAGTTAGTGCCTGGACAGCTCCCTGGCTGACTAGTTCCTATCAAACCACCCAATCCATGCCAGCAAGGAAAATGGACATTAAATTATGATGATGACAGACATGCATGCGTATATATATATATCAGCGGTGACTCCAGGTCATCAGCGTCACTTGGGCTCATCACAGATTTCACATAAGACAAATGCCTGCTTGAATAATTTCATGTTTTTCTGCTTTATTTCTAGCCCCAAATGGCTTATTTTTTTTATATCTAGCATGATGTCTTCCTCCATTTCTATGTTAAGGGTAAAAATAAAACAACCCTGCAAAACACAACTGATCTTTACACAGAATAACAGAATAACAACAATCAAATAACAACAGTGGAGTGCACAACAGACATCAGAAATCTGATTGTTGCCTGTATTCTTGTCAAGAGATGCCAGTTAATCTTTTACACCTACCAGGCTCATTTGTATTAGGCCAAGCTGCTGGATAATTTTTAATTCTTTTAAGATTATTGTAGAACAGAATCTTTTCATAGATTGGAATTTAAATCCTAATCTCTATAGAGATTTATTGTTTCAAGAAAACATTGAATTTGAATTACTTTTAATTTTTACGATTATGGATAACAACTCGGGCTGTAACTTCTGAGACTGAGTCAGACGCGTGTGAACAATGTTGAGAGAACATCTGCTACAAATACTATTTTTTGATACAGGGCACCTCTAAGATGACCGCCAGATGCTGACCAAAAATAAATGAACTCAATAAAAGGAGCCTGAGTTATTGGCTGCGATTGCATACTTGAAGTGTTGGTAGAAATTAAATCAGCTTGCAAATCCAAGTTCACTTTACTAAATTTATACTTGGGTTAAGCCCGAACAGCCCGATTGCTGGAGTTGCCACTGATATAAATATATATGTATATATATATATATATATATATATATATGGCGGTGCCCCAGCATGGCCACAGCTCATGAGCTGAAACTAGATGAAATTAAAATATATATATATGTATATATATATATTTATATGTGTGTGTGTATGTATGTTATCATCATCATCATCACTTAATATCCATTTTCCATGCTAGCATGGGTTGGACGGTTTGACCGGGGTCTGATAAGCCAGGAGGCTATGCCAAGCTCCTGTCTGATCTGGCAGTGTTTCTACAGCTGGATGCCCTTCCTAACACCAACCACTCCGAAAGTGTAATGGGTGCTTTTTATGTGCCACCAGCACGGGCCAGAGGAGGCTGGCAAACGGCCACAATCAGTTGGTGCTTTTTATGTGCCACAGACATGGACGCCAGTCAGGCAGTGCTGGCATCAACCACGTTCGGATGGTGCTTTGTTTGATTCTATGTTGTAATAAAAACTGTCTATATAGTAAAGATTGTTTGCCAACATAATTTAGCCCCTGGAGACATCATCTCCAGCTGGCTATAAAACACGATCTGTGTCTTTATATTTCCTTGTTCGAAAATATAAGGACACAGATTGTGTCATATAGCCAGCTGGAGATGATGTTTCCTGGGGTTAAATTACAGCAACATTCTTCCTAAACCAGGACTGCCATGTTATGTTGGCAAACAATCTTTACTACAAAGTACTGTTGGTGAATATCTCATGTTGTGAGATTTAAAAATAGTAATTTTCTAAAAACTACATTAAATTGAAGGATTACTCAATACATTTGTTAGAGTACAAATTTAACCTACATACACTCTCAAAGTAAATAAGTGTCCCATTAATATCTAGACAAAACCAACAGCAACCAAAACAAGTGGCAGATCTGCTGTCCAACAACCTAACTACATTCTTTTGTAAACACCTATGAGCTGAAGATGACACACCTTGAAGTACACAACTAATTATAAAACTTTACATGCATGAATACATTCTAGCAATTAGCACTTGCCCAAATTTAATCAACAAAAATTCTCCATACCCTCTGGCCACTAATACCAACCATACATCTTAATTACCATTCAACAGAACTCAGGTTGTTCCAGAAAATTTTTAACTCAACAGAGACTATATAAAGCCAAGATGAACTTCAATGATGGTTTAGCTGGCTGAAACTTTAAAGTCACTTTCAATACCATTCTTGTTAAAGAATTATCTATAGGAGTGGCTGTGTGGTAAGTAGCTTGCTTCCGGTTACCCAGAGTGCAATTGGTTTGTCGTTAGTGTGCGAGTCAGACGTTTTTCTTTTTGCTGCTTTGAGGTTAGTAATGTACTCGGACCTTAGCGGGTCAGAGCTGTCTTCAGAGGAGGAGCTGCTGAGAGCAGTAGAAGGCATGGATGAATATTTGAAGAAAACGAAGAGTTTCGCAGAGGCTGTGGAGGTGAAGAGAAAAGAGGTGGATTTATCAAGTATGAAGGAGCATGGAAAAATGGTGCAGAAAGTGGGCGGCAACGTGACGTTGTCACTGCCACAAAGAATAATGGATGGCATAAAAAGAAGAACGGTCATATACAAAGTTTACTCAATAAAGAGTAAGAAGGTCGACCTAATAGAAATAGAGAAAATAGAAAAGGCAGTAAAGGAGGAATCCAACGGAGTAATATACATGAGAAGAGGATGCCAATATGGGACAATGGTAGTCCAGTTTAGAACAGAGGAGGAGGCAAGGAGGCTGGCGGGTAAAAGAGTAAAGACGAAGGAAATGGTCCTTCTACCCATGTATCTTGGAAAAAGGACTTCCAAGATAAGGGTAGAAGCAATTCCAACTGATATAAATGTGGCTTGGGTAGTGACAGCTGTCCTTGTTGGAAGCGAGGAAAAGGTGGCTGTCTTCCAAGCCACAGAAACAAAGAGGGAGGGTGGAAAGGAAGGACGCTTGAGTTAATTATTCAGACGGAGGAGGGACAACTCGAGAACTTGGCAGAGACTGTGACGCTGGGGGAAATCGTGCTGAGTGTGTGGGTAGAGGGCAGAGTACCACGTTGTTTTAAATGTGGCCAAAAGGGCCACATTAGAGCATACTGCCCTCTACGAAGGACTATGGCTGAGGATATAGTTGCAGAGACAGAAGAGAAAAGAGAGGAAGATAAAATAGACGAAGGAAACGATAAAAAAGAGGAAGAATGGAAAATTGCAGAGCACAGAAGGAGAAAGAGGAAAAAAAGAAAAGACACTGAGTATGATGCGGCAACCCAGTCCAACCCCATCCCATCCAAGACCACTCAGACCCACCCTCCCCATACAGACACCAAACCCACCCACCCCATTTCCCCTCAAGAAAAAAAGAAAAAGAAAGAACAGACACTACGGTGAAAAAGGTTATGAATGCATGATGGAGAGAATGTTATCATTAAGTGACAGTGAAAAGGGAAAAAGGATTGGACGAAAAGAGAAAAAGGACTCAGGACCCAGAGACAGCGAGTTGTGTTACTCAGTGTGGGGTGAGTAGCAAACTCTTTATATCATTTTCAGATATCATTCATATTATCATATTTTAATTTGTTCTTCATGTGCATTTTCATGTTCATTCATTATATCATATTTTATTTTTAATTGTAATATGTCCCCCACATGTGTTGTAGTGTCCCCTCTGTGTATTGCCTTTATGGCAAATTTAATAAAATAAAGTAGCTTGCTTACGAACCACATGGTTCTGGGTTCAGTCCCACTGTGTGACACCTTGGGCAAGTGTCTTCTACTGTAGCCTCGGGCTGACCAAAGCCTGGATTTGGTAGATGGAAACTGAAAGAAGCTCATTGTATATATATATATATATGTATGTATGTATGTATGTGTGTGTGTGTGTATATGTTTGTGTGTCTGTATTTGTCCCCCCAACATCGCTTGACAACCGATGCTGGGGTGTTTACGTCCCTGTAACTTAGCAGTTCAGCCAAAGAGACTGATAGAATAAGTACTAGGCTTACAAAGAATAAGTCCTGGGGGTTGATTTGCTTGTAAAAGCGGTGCTCCAGCATGGCTACAGTCAAATGACTGAAACAAGTAAAAGAATAAAAGAGATATATACACACACATAATGTGGATGGATGCTGATTGCTCCATAAATAAGTGTCAATCTCTCAAAGTGGATGAAACTTGTGGATGAAGGAGACCAAGAAAGACATGGGACAAGACACTGAACGATGACCTCAGGATGTTGAACCTTTCAGAGAAGATGACAAAGGACTGCAATATCTGGTGCCTTGCTGTACTCAAGAAATCCTGTCCTCCACAGCAGAAGTGTTAAGGCCAATTCCCCCTGGTGACAGGGAAAGTCCTGTGCCGGTGTCACATAAAAAGCATTGTGCTGGTGCCACATCAAAAGTACCCAGCACACACAGTGTAAAGTGGCTGGCATCCAGCTGTAAAAGCCAAGCCAAATCAAACTGGAACCTGGTGTAGCTCTCCAGTTTACCAGCTTTGGTCAAACCGTCCAACTCATGCCAGCATGAAAAACGTACGTTAAAGGATGATGATGATGATGAAGGAATATGATGTATATAACAGGCCTCCACACAGCTACTCACAGTTTCTGTCTTAATTTATTTACAAGGTATTAGACAACCTGGGGCTATAGTAGAAGATACTTACCCAAGGTGTCACACAGGGGGACTGAACCCAAAACCATGTGGTTGCAAAGCTAACTTCTTAACCACACAGCCATACCTATGTATGTATACTAATATGATACCATTTTGCTCCAAACTTATGACCAATCTCATTATAACGTTAGCCATCCCCACTCCCACTTTTTTCTTTATTTTTTTTATAGATATTATTCATCCTTCCATATCTTTCAAAACATTTCCCGGGTACAAGCTGTAGAAAATAAACGGAAGTGCGTCTGTAAGCACTGAACGATCATCTCGTGACTAGTGACGTCATCAACCAATATATATATAAAAACTGTTATCTTCCATCCAAATTCTTTTATAGTTTCGTAGGTAAGTCGGCCATTTGTTTACGTTTTTCTTTTTTTTCATTTTACTGTTCAGAACTTGTATTTAATTCATGCCCCCAATTGGATTAATAAATAGTTCGGTGTATTTTGTAACTTAAACAAATGCTATTTTATTGTCTATATCCTTCTCCCCCATTTCATCAACGCTCATTTATGATGTTGCAAATGATAACTCCTCTCTTTTGTTTCTCTATACAAAAAATTATATATATATATATATATATATATATATCAGTCTATACTATTATTACACGCTGAATTTAGTTTCACACAAACATAATAAGCATAATATTTTACAGAAATAGAGCAGTAACTGTTTATTTTACCTACTGTTTTGATGTTTCTATTTCTTGTTGCTACGCTCAATGGCTAATGGTTAGCTTGTATTTGTACATCACACACACAAAGATATATATATACATATATACACACACACATATATGTATATATATAATATTGTTTACGTCTGTATTACTAACCCTCAATGGCTACTGCTTAGCGTGTTTATGTCTCTCCTCTTTCTTTGTACATCACGTTCACACACATACACTGTTGAACCAACGAGGGAGCCTCGATGCAGTCACTCACATATCTTATCCTGCTATTTCAAATAAAGGACTATTTGGACAACTTAGTCTTGGGTATCTATTTGGACTAGATTGGCACGGCTATAATTGTCTTTTCTTGTAGGTTTGTTGGCGCTGGCGTTGGCTGGGCAGCTTAAAAACACCCATCAATGTTGACGTCTGCTGCTGCTGCTGCTTCTTGTTTCCAATGTTATTGTCATAGGGCTTCATTTGCTATCTACTATGGAGTTGTGTGCTTCATGCCATTAAATGATTACATTCTATTCTGCCTTTTCTGTTTCTACAATTTCTATTTTTCATTATCTTGTCGCAGATATGAAAATAAATTTTTTTATTACCCTACATGGTTTCATCATATCCAGACATCTATTTCACATCCGCAAGCGCGCGCGCACCAATTGAAAGATTTTGTTGTCAGTGTATGTCAGTGTTGTACATCTGTCTCTTTCTCTTGGTGAAATGGGTGTAGTGTTATATTTTTATATTACACTCGCACACTCTCATATTAAAATGAGTCAGAAACACACAGATGATTTTTGTTTGTGATCTCCGTTCACACACCCTTATCAATCTTTGTTTGCTTCCCCCCCCCCATATTTCATAATCACACTCCCGATAAACAACGCCATGTATTTTCTCACATTTCTTCATCTCCCCGAAAAAAAAAAATCTTCCTCCCTGTGATGTCAAACATTTGTTGTTAGCGATGCTGCTGGAATAATATATATATATGTGTGTGTATATATATATATATATATATATATTATATATATATATATATATATATATATATCAGTCTATACTATTATTACACGCTGAATTTAGTTTCACACAAACATAATAAGCATAATATTTTACAGAAATAGAGCAGTAACTGTTTATTTTACCTACTGTTTTGATGTTTCTATTTCTTGTTGCTACGCTCAATGGCTAATGGTTAGCTTGTATTTGTACATCACACACACAAAGATATATATATACATATATACACACACACATATATGTATATATATAATATTGTTTACGTCTGTATTACTAACCCTCAATGGCTACTGCTTAGCGTGTTTATGTCTCTCCTCTTTCTTTGTACATCACGTTCACACACATACACTGTTGAACCAACGAGGGAGCCTCGATGCAGTCACTCACATATCTTATCCTGCTATTTCAAATAAAGGACTATTTGGACAACTTAGTCTTGGGTATCTATTTGGACTAGATTGGCACGGCTATAATTGTCTTTTCTTGTAGGTTTGTTGGCGCTGGCGTTGGCTGGGCAGCTTAAAAACACCCATCAATGTTGACGTCTGCTGCTGCTGCTGCTTCTTGTTTCCAATGTTATTGTCATAGGGCTTCATTTGCTATCTACTATGGAGTTGTGTGCTTCATGCCATTAAATGATTACATTCTATTCTGCCTTTTCTGTTTCTACAATTTCTATTTTTCATTATCTTGTCGCAGATATGAAAATAAATTTTTTTATTACCCTACATGGTTTCATCATATCCAGACATCTATTTCACATCCGCAAGCGCGCGCGCACCAATTGAAAGATTTTGTTGTCAGTGTATGTCAGTGTTGTACATCTGTCTCTTTCTCTTGGTGAAATGGGTGTAGTGTTATATTTTTATATTACACTCGCACACTCTCATATTAAAATGAGTCAGAAACACACAGATGATTTTTGTTTGTGATCTCCGTTCACACACCCTTATCAATCTTTGTTTGCTTCCCCCCCCCCCATATTTCATAATCACACTCCCGATAAACAACGCCATGTATTTTCTCACATTTCTTCATCTCCCCGAAAAAAAAAAATCTTCCTCCCTGTGATGTCAAACATTTGTTGTTAGCGATGCTGCTGGAATAATATATATATATGTGTATATATATATGTAAACAGTAAATATATATATATGTGTATATATATATATGTTTTTTTTCTCGTTTCTACTGTAACCTCGTCATGAAGGGACACCAACTAAGCATCTCGCCTGTATGTTTGTGTATATAGGACAAGTTTCATCAAATATTTATATATACAGAAGCACTAGCATTTAAATACAAGCCAGTCGTTTATATAGACCATCTACCATACTGAGACCAGTATAGCGAAACACCTTCCTAACACTACCCAATAGCACCATACATTTGCTTACGTAATAACATCCTTGTTTCTATACACACGTACTATATGCGTGTGTGTGTGTGTGTGTGTAACTAAACATAATCGTTCTGAGATCTGTGTTAACGTCGTAAAAATGTTTTAAGTTTCACTTTGTCGACCATCCTTTCATTATTTTTTTTTAAACATTTTTATTGGTGGCCATAGACACATGGGACTTTGACGTAATGGACACACACACACACACACACACACGTATATATCTCTATATATGTATGTATGTATGTGTGTGTGTGTGTGTGTGTGTGTGTGTATGTGTGTGTGTGTATTGTTGGTTGTCACACTCAACACGGCCAAGCCACAGGTGTTAATGTATATTAATCAGGAACAAGAGGCACTTAATTAAACTGGAATAATATTTTTGTCTGACTTAAATGAATAGTTAGAGAAAGCTGGTTCAATATCTGTCGATAATTATAAGCGGTCAAATGACGTCAAACCGATTGACGAGGTGGGTAGGGATGGGACAGAATTCTTTCAAATAGTAGTAATGTTGAAAGAGATAACGTGTCTGTGAATGGGCGTTATTATAGTTTCCAGTATCAACAATAACCATGACGACATCAAATCTTTTTTCCCATTGCTAATGTTGTCATCTTGGCTTTCTTATCTAAGGTGACATTTTTCTATTCACATCGTTCTCTCTTCGATTTTTTTTTTCATTTTGTTTTTGGCTTTTTAATACAAGGCCACATTTGCAAACACAGCGCTTTAATTGATTGAATCGACCTCAGTATACTGCTGCTATTTGTTTTATCGATCCTTGGGGATGAGCGGCGAAATCAGCATTGTGGGTATTTAAATTCAAAGGTATCGAGATAACATGAAATGCTGTTGGATATTTATTTAATCAAGCGATCTAATTTTTATCTTATTACACTTTCCCAACAAATACATGGTCATTCAATCTTAGTAGAAAAATACAACTAATTGAATTGACCCTGTTATTTGACTGGTGCTTGCTTTGTCGACCGTGGAGGGATAAATGGAAAGCCGATAAGTTTTAAATCAAGGCAGAAGGATGAAGCTAAATCATCGAGGTTTTAATCAGCTGCTGTGTGGTTTATGTCTACAGTTTTTAAAGAACAATTTCGTATATTGGCGCAAGGCCACAAATTTGTAGTAGATTTAATTGATGGAGTTTGAAAAACCACCTCGTCCTGAGTTTATTATTTTACCAATCCTGAAGGTTAATAACAGTCAATCCCTATTTTATTTGAACTCAAAATGTAAAAGAATGTAACTAAATACTGCAAGGCACTCAGCAACTACTGCCTTCTATGTCACTGCTCTTATCCCAGCAGACAGTGTGGGATTACAAAAATAGGGAAATAAATCTGAAAAACTGCAAATGGGGAACAGTGTGAACAAAGGAAATATATTTTTAGTTATTCGAAAAGCCATTATTGGCAACTGATTTGATACTGTGGATTAATTTCAGAGATCTCGGCTATCTTTATCGTGCTCATCTTCGATGTCAGTGAACAGTGTCTTTAAGTTTGTTTGCTAGGTACAGTGTTTTTGGCATGTAATGATATAGCCAATGCTAAACTGAGAAGTAGCAGTCTATTATTATATACACTAACAAGTATGTTCAATAAATAACTAATTAAAGTGGGAAAAGAACAATCGGTAATAATTGCTTATTGCCCCTTTTTTTTTTCCATATTTGTTCTTTCTCTTCACCTACATCTTAATTATTCAGGTACATGACACTCACACCTTCACCACCACCATAACTGAAGTGAAATTGAATCACATCTGGATGAGTGTATTCTTATCAGCATCCACAAATGTTGGGCTGTTAGTTTCTAAACCTGCAAACCCACTGAATTTGCTCTGTGAGGAAGGTGATTTTCTTGCTATTTGGTCTCTCTGCAGAATGAAAATCAAGACCTGCCTAAGGGTGGATGAACTCTGAGGAGTCAACAGCCATCCAAATAGTATTTCTTTATTAGTTGTACTGCCAACACAAGGACAGCAGTAATAATAACAATAACCCTTTCTACTAAAGGTACACAGTCTGAAATTTGGAGGGAGGAGACTAGTCAATTACATCAACCCTAGTGTTTTACTGGTACTTAATTGACCCTGAAAGGTTGAAAGGCAAAGTCAACCTTGGTAGAATTTGAACTCACAACATAATGACAGACGAAATACCTATTTCTTTACTACCCACAAGGGGCTAAACACAGAGAGGACAGACAAACGGATTAAGTCGATTATATTGACCTCAGTGCATAACTGGTACTTATTTAATCAACCCCGAAAGGATCAAAGGCAAAGTCGACCTCATGGAATTTGAACTCAGAATATAGCGGCAGACGAAATACTGCTCAGCATTTCGCCCGGTGTGCTAATGATTCTGCCAGCTTGCTGCCTTAATAGTAATAACAATAATGAATACCTTGAGGACAAAAATGACACAGAACATCTTGATGGGGTTAAATCTACAAAGGAAGATAGTCTCTTTAACCTTGTTTGGCAACCCTCTAGAGATGGTATCTTGATAAAAATACTGCAACACAATCCTCTTTATAAGTATAATGTCAAATAATCCTCACAACTGCATCTGTGACAGCCAAACTCAGAGTGAAGGCCTCTTGTCTGGCAAGTGTTCCTAAATACTGCTACAAAGATGAGGAGAAAATGAACCCAAAATGACAATAGAACTGTAATGGAATGCCATTACAGAAGTGGGCCTACCAAAATAGGATACAGGAAAAGAATGCATAAAATTTGGACAGAGTAATCGTGAAAAAGAAGTGGCTGTCCCAGATAGAGCAAAAGAGTGAGCATGACTACACTGAACACGATGAACAAAAAGCAGAACAAGAACAGTGTAGTAGAGGAACCTATAAATATCCACAAAAGAAACAGCTGTCCAGATGAAGGTAAATTTTACTTTAAGAGAAAGGCTTACTGAGGAAGAAAGAAGCCTACTATTACACTTGAATGAAGCACAAAAAAGGGAAAGAAAGAGGCTACCAGCTCTGAGAGGAATCAAAAGAAGAAAACTGTATAAAAGATGGATGAACTGTCAACAAAAATCTACTTTGCAAACCTAATAGATCTAAACGACTTTATATACTGCACCACCTCTGTCGCTGTGCAAAATTTTGGGGTTAAAAGTAAAAAAAAACAAAGGACAAAGCACCATGTGAGAAATGCAAGCTTGAGAACCAAATTGCACAACTTGAGAAATCTTGGATGGATATATGCAATCATAGAAAAGAAGAGGATGAGAAAAAGACACAGGAACAAATTGCATAAGATGTACGATGTAAGACACAAAAGACTGCTGGTAGTTACAGAGGAACTAAGACAAGAAAAAATCAAATCAATGTTGGGTAAAAAGAAGATACCAACAGAGATCAAATCAGTACCTGCGGAATAGACTCTTCAAGAACAATAAAAGAAAATTCTATAAACAACTAAGGTGTTGAGTCAGTAACTATAGACCTTTTACTGGTTTACCATTACTCAAGAAACTGTTAATTGACCTCATAGCAGATAATTTTCTGGAAAAGGAGAATCTATAGCCAGAAGAACAAAAAAGATATTGGAAGAAATCAAGGGTCCTTGCTGATGTGTACATGTAAGAAAGAAGAATTTAGCTGTTGGTGGATAGGTTATGGGAAGGCTTACGACAATGTCCCATACATCTGGCTCTTGGAGTGTCTAAGGACTCTCTGAGTCAATGAGAAGATAAACAAATTTTTGGAAAATTCAATGAGAGTGTTGGAATTTGAACTGACATGCAAATGAATGGCTAGGTAACATGAACGTACACGGATATTTTCCTGGGAGACTCACTCTCTCTGTTAGGCCTGCTTATAAGTGTACCAAAATGAAAACCACCTACTTTATATGGATGACCTTAAGCTATATACATAAAATGTAATAAACCTGGATTTTTAAAATCCAAATTGTGAAAGTATTCAGTAAAGATATTGGAATGCAGTTTGGAGTAAATAAGTGTGCAGTGCTAATTTGAAGAGAAGCTGGAGGGTAAACTCTAATAGCATAAAATTACAAGACAATATTAGATTGCTGTGGAATAATGAGAGATACAAATGCCTAGGGGTACTGCACAATGATTGGATAATAGGAGAAATGAAAGAGAAAATCACTGAAGAGTACAGAAGGAAAATTAGGAAGGTACTTGAAACAAAATTAAATGGAAGGAACATCATTAAAGCCTTGGGCTATGCCAGTATTGCGATACTCTTCTCCCTTTTCTAAAATAGACAAAGAGCAAGCTACAGAACTTGGATAGAAGAACTAGAACGTTCCTCACAATGCATTCTGCCCTAAAAGTAAAACCAATGACTCTATCTATCAAGAAAGGAAAGTGGCAGAGGACATTTTAATATTGTAATACTGGGTCTGAAAAATTATGTTGTGCAGAGTAAAGAAAGAATACTATTGGCAGCCAGAGATACCCATAAAATAACTGAGGCAATAGAATTCAAAGAGAAAAAGAACTGAACAAACAAATAAAAAGAAGTGGAACTACACGACCAATTTGTGCAACAAACTGAAAATGTTGGAAGTAAAGAATGCTGGCTCTAGTTGACAGATGGGAGCTTGAAACAAGAGACTGAAACACAGCTCAGGAACAAGCGATTAGAACAAATCTGATAAGGACAAAGATCAAGGAAACTCAGTCAGGCAGCAAATGTAGAATCTGTAGGAAAGGAGACAAAAGTATCAGTTACCTTTTGAGTGAGTCCTGTATAATAACATGAAAAGAGTATAAGCGTAGGCATGACTGTGTAGGCAAAAAAGTGCATTGGAGTATTAGCTATGTGGCTTCAAAATAACAGGTGGTGTGAACATGAACCAGAGGTTGTGATAAAAAATATGAATTACAGGCTCTTGTAGAACTTCCCCATACTGACTGACCATACTAATGAAGAAAGGAGAGCACTGGGATTGAAATAATTGTTTGACCTCTCCACCCCAACCCCAGAATGTCATGCCTTGTTCCTATAGTAGAAAGGATTGTTATAATTATTAAAGGAAGCTGACAGAATCATTACTATTCCAGACAAAATACTTGATGGCATTTCTTCCGGCTCGTTACATTCTGCTGAGATGCATTTTGCTTTGCAATCTTTTTGGATCAATAAGTACCAGTTGATCACGGGTGTCAATGTAATTAACTATCCCATACCCCTAAATTTCAAACCCTGTGCCTATAGTAGAACAAGTTTCTATTATTATTTTTAGAATGACACACTGAGCAAAATATTTTGTTAGAAGAAAGTTATTTGGATATTTGCTGAACAGGCTACAAGCTCTGATAAAGTGAAATCTAGTCACTTGAAAAACAATATAGCAGAAATGAGTTATCTAAAAATGTAATCAGTTACATGAAAATCAATAGAAATACATTCACACTTGTATTTACATAACACAGTTTCTTTCAGATATTGCTGGCTATACAATAATCATAAAAAAAACACATTTGTGTGCAGAAAAAAACAATTTTCTTTTGTTTGTATTCATTAATTTTTTAATATTGAATCAAATATTTGTTTGTGAAATAAAATGTTTGCAGATATATCCCTGTTTAGTGCATGTTTATAAATTGCTGACAAGGACACTGTATTTCATTTTGCAACTATTATATATACTACCAAGTATATTAAAGGTTTACAAGTCAACAAGTGTCTTACTTCTGTCTTAGCAGTGCATGTTATCTCTTATAGATTTCCTATAGAATTCAGAGCCAGCACTGCAAATTAAAATGTTTCATGTTTGTGTGTGTCCATATATCCAGTTAACATCATGTTAGAATATCTTGCTTACCTCTTCTGTTATTCAATACCAACCTGTTTTAAGGTAAATTTTGGTAACTTAACATTTCATATATATCTGTAGTTCCACAAATTTAGAGGTATTGTGTGTGTGTGTGTGTGTGTGTTTGTCTGTCTGTCAACTTGTGTCAGAATACAACCACTTCTTGGAAAGTTGTAAATTTCATGGATGTTACCTTGAAACCTGTGAAGGGAAAACAGCTGCTAGTTGTAGGATGCAGGCCAGTTTATTAGGCTAGGTCCTTCCTGATTAACAAGCGGGCAGCGCTATTCTTGGAAAGGCCTACTCAATCACCCAAGGTGCTGTCAAATCTTTCCATACCATGGATTAGAAAAGAAGTTACGAATATCCCAAGCTGCCTTTGTGTAGGCTTCCAATTACATACCGCCGACTGGTCAAGCCTATATATTCTACTATTCCCCATTGCTGTATGGCTTTCTTCCAAAGTATGTTTTCCAAGAAGCTGATTATATAATGAGTGAAGCATGCACTGAGCTGCACTTGCTCTTCAAATAGATTGGCTTTCTTTCCAGTGGCCTAGGAGTAACTTGTTCAACCAGAAGCTGAATGACCCTCAGGCTTTACATAATATCTTCTTGACAGATTAACTATCATGAGTATTCCTATGTCCCTGCTCATTTGCTAGGTAGCTGTTGACTCTACATTGGGTTCATCCATCCTTTTGACAAGTAGTACTTTTTTCTTTTTGCTCTACTGGATTTCTAGCAACCCTCTTCACCAGTTGCCAATGATCCGACTATACAAGAAATTGTTCCAGACTACATGTTACCAGATCACAAGTGGAGTTACAAATAAGAAAAAGTACTTGATATATGTAGAGTTATTTATCCAAAAGAAGCTGATTAACTTCAATTTCTCTCTGAGATTCTTTAGCCAACAAAAGTTGAATGAGTAGAAATTGATGTAAACTAATAACCCTGATCAGATAAATTTTTGCTGTACAGTAGCAGTCATGTTAGGGGGCTCAGCATGTCCTGACAGAAGCATGTTGTTATGAATGCTCTTATCTAACTGTTGTCAGCCAAAGTAAATCAGTCCAACCACTGTTCTTATTTGCCTACACCAAGTTATCATTTATTGTGTTGTTACTTAAATGATTGCATCCATCAATGGAGTGAACCATCAGCTTCTAGAAATTTCTAAGTGATTCTTTTTCACATTTTAGGTAATTCTTAAAGGTATCTATTTACTCTTCTTGCTGGCAAGAAGCCATAGAACTTGCTAAATTAGTAAGATACAGTCATCTACACATGCACATTTCCATATATCCACATAAGAGTTAAATGCTAAGAGCTCAGCTGAGTATTAAAAACCTCAGCTATTGTATGTAGGAGAGCTCCCTGCACTAGTATTGTAAAAGTGACGCAGATGAATGAAAATGTGCTGCCTAATGATAGCCAGCCAAGGAAAGAATGGTGAGGTTAGATGTAAAGATGTTGAACCTCACAAATGCAATGTCACAGAATTGGGCAGAGTAGAACAATGCTGTACTGTAAGCTTATCATTAAAGTTATGTATAATGTATTTATTTATTTTAGTTTATTTATTTATGCATACATGCAATACACGGATGTTTACTGTGTACTCAAGGTCTGCTGAACTAAACTTGATAATACAGGGAAATAGATCTGCTACGAGAAAGCTGATGCTTTTATGAGAGGACGAGTAGTAGTAGCAATAATAATAATAATGTCTCTCAACCTTGGCATTGGTCCAGTGTTATAGGGATGAGATGTAATTGATTCAATAGACACCAATAATAATGATACCGATATTTTAGTTAACTGTTGATTTTGTTTTGTTTTCTTAAATCTTGCATTATATATTACACTAGCCTGTTTTCACTATTCTGAAAATCATTTTTTTTTTTTACAGTACTTCATTTCACTTACCAAACTGTATGAATAATCAAGCTGATTGATTCAAGGCAAATGTTGTACTTGATTGTGATAGAAAAATATTATTTTTATATCATTCTAACCTCTGCTGATTTAATAGAAACTTTTCCCTTCTATTATCCTCTTGAAGTTTGTGGTTGTAAACACTAATATTTCGACATGATCTAGTTAGAGAATAGTCATAATCAGAACAACTAAGCACTTGTATTGTTTACTATCTGGTAATCTATAAAATATGGTTTAGAGTTGTGTAATTGACAGTTTTCTGCCTTAATAGACATCTGGTTTCTAATCTTACTGAAGTAGCTCCATCCTTGTTCAAGAGACAGTAAAAATAGATGCTTGCCAACAGGCTGAATTGTGTGTGGTCTCTACGCTGCAGTTATTGGCTAACTGTAACCAGAGCTGCTCAGCAATAACAATTTAGGCCACTGTGGAAAAATAAACATGTGAATTTAAGTCAACAAGGGAACACGTCTTTAGTTATATATGATGCTTATATATATTGGTTAGTTGAAAATGCTGTCATCTATTTTGATGGCATTCCTCCTGTTTTTACCCTCTGAGGTTAGTTGCAGTTAAAGGAAGATTTGAAAGGAGATGCTATTACCAGTAATCTGGAACAAGCGATCCAAAAGATGTCTTTAGCAACATCATTGTAGTAGTATAGGAGAGGGAATCATAGCCATTATCTAAGCATGGGTATTTCCAGCTGAAAATTAGTCTTTATAGTAGCAGCAACACTACCACTACATATAATAACATAATTTTCAGCTGAAAATACCCATACTTAAATACTGGCTATGATTCCCTTTCCTATAGTAATAATTTTGCAACTAGAGCATGTATATTTTTAGTTATTTTTACAATCAAATAAACACTAGTTGTTTATTAGACTTAAAGAAAGCTTTCTTTAAAATACCACTCGCTGTCTCTTGTAACTGGTTTCCTACACTGTAAGCTGATAACTGATTCTACAGTTGTTATAATGTAACTTTGGAACTTGTGGTAATGGGTTTTAGTAAGCAGAAAGTCCACCACTATCTGAAAGAACTTTGTCTGAACTGTGATAATAAAACTCAGAATGCTTTTCTTTCTTTCTTTCTTTCTTTGTACTTTTTCTTCTAAGATGCTATGGTCTGAAGCAAATATTTTCTTCTTTTTACTCAACAGCTTTCCAAAAGATGTTTCCTTTCTTTTTTTCTTTATCTCAAGATTTTTCAGATTCCTTTTTCAATTATTTTCTTTTCTTTTATGTTTTTAGTTATCTTTAAAGACTTCAAATATCTAGTTGTCTGTTGTAAACAGTTGTCAGTATTAGGATTTTTTTTTTCTTTCCTACAAGGCTGGATGTTTGGAATACATTAGGACTTTAAAGACTTTATATAACCTAAAAGTACACTAATTTCCTCTACCTCATATTTAATGAATAGCATTCATTTTTACTTTTAGGTTATATCATAGGTTATTGACTGAACTGATGTCTGAATTATACTGAAAGGCTCCTGAGCATTACACAATTCAACATGTTCGTGTTATTCATGTTTAAAACTGAATATATGGAATCATGAATAGGAAATTTCATTCAATTTTGGGTTGCTAAATGCATTAGATAAAATTCAATTTCTATATATTACATTTTCCTTTCAGCAGACAGTTTTCTTGAAAAACATGAAATGTAATTATTGGCATGACTAGCTAGCTAAATGGGATTTTATTTCTTGTTCCATTAAAGTTCGTCTTTCATCTTGTTAGCTGGCATGAGCGCATTAAAATTTAATGCCACTTTTAACAAAGCATATCTTGAAGATAAACACATAGAATGTTCTGTTTCATATTGAGATATTATTGATTATTACACATACTCTTTAACTATCTGCTTTTAATAAACTCAGTAATTAAGCCAACTAGATTATATACAAGCCAATGCAGAAGCCTCCACTTGTTATACTGACCTATTATAAATCAGTATCTTACAGGAAAGGCATATCGGACAATGTAAACCTAGGATATCTTTGATCATGGATTGTTAGTCCTGGGGCTAAACAACAAGGTAGCTAAAAATAAATAAAATAAAAATGTCTATGTAAAAGCAAGCACTGTAGAAGAGTAAGCAGTTAAGTTGTTGATAGCAATCCTGTTTTAATCTCCAGTTGTTGTCATTTCGCATTTATATGCCAGTGATAAATGGCATATACCTCACATGGATTTAAATAGGACTGATCACCAAAATAAACTGACTTTATCATAAAATGCATGGGATAAATACTTTCAAACTTTACTGTAAATCTTGTATTGTTCTCTTAGGCAATGTGGTACTTAATTGAAGTGACCTTCATTTGCTTGACTGACAGGTTCCACTTTTATTTGATAATTAATGGGTTTTGCCTGTAGGAAGTGCATCCAACTGTAAGCAGTTGTTTCAATAAACACCATTCCACTCCTCTCCTTCTACTGTAAGAAAAAAAAAATCATTGAAACTAGTGATTGCTAAAGTGTTTATATAAGAACTTGTTTCTGTCCAGTGAACTATTTCATTTTCCTCTGTTTTTTGCCCTATAAATAATTTTACCAATTTGACTAGTGCTTAAAATTTTAGAAAACTAAGACTTGAAATAAATATTTTAGGGGTTGGTGGGGAAGGCATGCAAATATAAGGATGTTAATATAAGTATATTTATTGGAATAGTGAGTAAATTGATAAATTTATTGGAATAGTGCGTAAATCATATCTTCCTTGTCTTCATATACTTTTCAAATATGACTTGACTTTATTTAAACAAAAAGATGCATTCACCATTTGATTTGAAGTGAAACAATTAGTTAATTTTATTGCTGAACATATTAGATTATAAATAAACAACACATACATTTAATAAGCACAGGCATAGCTGTGTGGTAAGAAGCTTGCTTCCCAACCACATGGTTGCAGGTTCAGACCCACTGCATGGCACCTTGGGCAAGTGTCTTCTGCTATAACCTTGGACTGACCAAAGCCTTGTGAGTGGATTTGGTAGATGGAAACTGAAAGAAGCTCCTATATATGTATATGTTTGTGTGTCTGTGTTTATGTCCCCGTAAGTTAGCAGTTGGGCAAAAAGCAACTGATAGAATAAGTACTAGCTTACTGGGGTTGATTTGTTTGACTAAAGGTGGTGCTCCAGCATGGCTGCAGTCAAATGACTGAAACAAGTAAAAGAATAAAATAAATTTTTTAATATGACTTAGATAACATAATTTGTCAATATCCTTTAGTTTCATCATCATCATTTAACATCCGTTTTCCTTGCTAGTGTCAAATTATAATGAAAGAATTACATAAAAATTGATGCACACAGTTAAGTAAGGTACAGGTATAAAACTAAATATAAAGAATGGGAGAAGATTAATGTGTGCTACTTGAAATTCTATTTTTATTGCTAGTTTATGATCTAAGATAATATTGTGGCACAAGGTTTTATTTAATTTCAAATGAAAATATCTGTTTTCAAGATTGAATTTCAGTTTATGGAGCAGTTTTATTTGTAACTTTAGATCAGTATAGTCCACATAATTAGCTGGGTATTGATTGAAGTAGTCGTGTTATGCAAAATAGTTATAAGCTGAGACAAAGAACTTTTTATATTTGATAAATATGAAAATTAAATGTATGAGACAGCATGCATTTAATTTGAAAAAAGCTTAAAGCTTTTATAATCCATAATATCTGTAAATGTGTAAAGTGTTTGAAATCCTAGCCATTGCTAAGCTGTTTTCATTCAGAAGTGGGTCAAGAAAAGAACAGTCCTATAGATAACTTAGTACAATGTGTTGTATTTTTTGGAAATGAGGTCAAAAGTTAGGTTTCCATATCAGTTGTTGATTCTTGTTTATATTTTGTTGTTGAGTGAATAGTTTTGTGTTTAGACATGGGAGCATGTGATTTTGTGGCAATGATGTCTTTCTAGGAGCATTAATGATTGTAAACAGAGTTAAGTGCTCTTAATGGAAATCACATTGAGTACTTAACAAATATCAAATGGTCTTATTTAGCCAAACTGCTAAGTTAGTTAAACTACAGATTCAAACATTTTATGGGCCAAGTGTTTACCATTAACCACAAATATTAGAAAGAAATACATTTTTGCTAATATATATTTGGTAAAGAAAGACGTGAATGTCATTAAATTTTAATTTTCATCTTCCATCCTATGCTCCTGTGTAAAACCCACACACATATTCACATATACACACATGCAGCCTTTAGATCTAAGAAAGGCAGTGTATTAATCCAATAGCTGTGCCTGGTTTTAAAAGCATGAGTTTTTAATCTCATAACTGATGCTTTATTATAAATACTTTTTTTTTTTCACTAAGTAGTGTTTACTTCTAGTAGTTGTATTTCTACTCTGAACATTAATTAATGGCAATATTTGCTTGTGTCTTCTGATGATACATCTGAAGCAACAATGGGATTAAGGATTAAATCTGCCCTAGATAAACCTCATTCATGAAGCAGCAAATTAAGTCTGTGTCAGGGATCTAGCAGTGAGTGGATGATATTCATTAGCAGACAAAAACGCCATATAAAAAATATGTATGTTGTGCTTTCCTGACAGAATGATACACAAAGCAGTAGTTATTTGTTGTACTGCAGTCACATTTCATTCTTAGCTGCTTTAGGATGAGTCATTATTCTGATGGTTTCTTTTAAGAAAGTTTTCATAATTTAACAACTAACTTTTGAGTTATTTTTATTTTGTATGGCCATTGTTAACAAGTTTGGTTCGCAATCACATACATAATTCTTTGTTAGATTGCATGGCACTTTAAACAACCACCATCCGCCAACCCATATGAGTGAATTTAAGCAAATGGAATGTCATTAGGAATGGCATCCAGCCATAAAAACCATGCCAAAGCAGACATTGGAGCTAGCTTGTTGGATGGTCTAAACCTGTTCTTGGAAGGCAGACAATCCATCACCATTTCCTTTTCCTTCCTCATGCTATCGGCTTTCATTTTTCCTTTTAACTTCTACATACTTCTTATCTTTTACTTTCTCTGTTAACTGCTTTTCAGTAGCATTTTCATTATCATCATTTAGCATCCATGTTCCATGCTGGCATGAGTTTGATGGTTTGACAGGATTTGTTTGATGAGCTAAGGACTGCATCATGTCTGCTTTGGCATAGTTTCTAAAGCCAGATGCCCTTCCTCATTTACTGGATGCTTTTTGTCATGCCATCAGCACTAGTAAGTTTTCCATGGAGCTTAGAAGACTACAAATCTTGATCATGGTGGTAGTAGAGAGGGTTAAAGCATAAGGGCTGAAATAGAATAAGTTTCTTGCTGTAGAGGAACATAACTACTCAAATTTTAGAAGAGAAGGTGGGGATGATCAGATGGATCTGGAAAGTGATAAAAATAGTGGTTATGTAATGTTAGTGAACCTTCAAGGTACGAGTGGGAATGAGGTGCCAGGAGTGAGAAGAGTTAAGGATCTCTGGTTGTGCAGAGTAGTAGAATAGAAATGGTGATACTGTAAATTGGAGGAGGACAAAAGAGAGATATCATACTTTTGAATAGGTTATGGGAGAACCTATCACAGTCCCTTTCCCTTTCTACTGTCTGCTGCTTGCTTCCATTGCATCACATAAGTATGCATGTGCAACTGATTTTGTATATCATTGTCTTCAGCTGTTGGTATTTAGTATTAGATTTTTTTCTCTCATTGCAGATACTTTGCTGTTAAAAGTTAACTGAAGTTGTAATCATGGCATTGTATCCGTCACTGGAAGATATGAAAGTTGACCAAATGGTCAAAGTAAGTACAATTTTCTACTCGTTTGTCTTTATTATCCAAACTTCTATACATTTGGCTGCTGCTTCTGTACTAACGAAATGGTTCTCGCTTATTGACATTCTATCATAGCTTAAACAGGTATTTCCTTAGTTCATCCATCTTGTCAGACAGCTCAGTCAGTTACTTGAACGTTCCTATAGCCATGATTGGCTCTGTTAATCTCAATATGGGGATTAATGATTGGCTCTGTTAATCCCAATATGGGGATTAATGATTGGCTTTATTATTAACTTCTATATGGAAGTTAGAGGAATCTTAGCATCTATGGGTGCTTAGCTATTGGACACAATACTGTTGACAACAGGATATAACTCATTGACCTCTTAGCTTATTGTTTTGTCTATTATCCACTTTGTAAATGTTACCAAAAAGAAGAGGTGGTGGTGATGGGTATACACAGAAACTTGACCTGTTGGAAATACCAGCGGAATCTCAAACAAGTCATGTTCTATTTGTGAAAAAAGAGCCACAATGAATAATGTAGTGTTTGTAACATTAACTGAAAAGTAAGACACATTGGTGGCTGGAGTATCATTTAATCAGAGTTGACTAGAGGTCGAACAGTATGAAATCAGTGAGAGAACCTCTCTTTGATTATTCAATTTATTACAAATAAAAACCAAATCTCCAAATCCCATCCTACTGTCTTTATAAAAGGACTCTTTTGAAAATGTAGCCCTAAATAAACTCTGAAAACTATAAACAGGATTGTCATCTGGAATGCCATTATTCAAACACCTTTTTGGTCAAGGCTGATCTGAAGTTAAATAACTGTTTGCTTTTACTGTCAAGGGACCATATGTAGAGCAATATCCATTTGCCTAGGAAATAAAAATGAATTTTATTCAATGCCAGCTGTAAATTACTGCTTCATGACTGAAGAGATGATTGTGTTCTCAGAAAGTAGATACATGGTAATCTTCTTGTAGATTTCAGCAAATCAAACAGCTAATGCTTGCCTCTGCATTCTCTGTAAACAGTAGTTCAGAAATCTTCTCTTGGCTAAGATGATTGACTTATTGTAAGTAATGTTTGTCAGTTCTGTCGCCTGTTTTTAACTGCTAGATAAGATATTGCAGGATCAAGTGTTCCAGGCTATCAACACAATGAAACATCTGCAATGAATACAAACTAGAAAACCTTCAGCTAAACAATTCGATATTTTAGCCATTTAGCCATAAGCCTAGAATAACTGTAAAAAAAAAATACATGAGAATTTGCCAAATGAGCTTTGTTCTCTATGAACTGCCTTTATGGCCAGCAGAAACCAAGTCATTTGACAACATTTTTTTTTTCACATAGTATAGGTTCAGTTGGTAAAGATTAGCAGATTTGTTATTAATAATAGAATTCATTAAGTCTTATCATTTAAATGGCTAGAAATAGCACCCAAATCAATAATCAGAACACACCACACAATATTTTGTCTGAGATACATGGCCTGAAAAGATAGGATGGTCGTGAAATGAATGTCTTTGATCATAAATCTGGTCAGTTAGAGTTGTCTTGGAGTTAAACAATAACTGCTTGATTTTTATTTTCTTTTATTTGTATTGCTGTGAATTTTTTTTTTTTTTAGATCGATAACTTCATCTTTTATGATTTTCTGTAAAATGTTTAGAATGGTTAACTGCTCATCATTAGTTGCCATGTGTATCTATAATAAATACAAATATGCTCAAGCTGGAATTGAACTGGTGAACAGCTGAAGACAAATGACAACTAAATGATTTAAAACATTTTACAAAACTAGAAAATATGTTAATGAAGTTTGTTTGTTTTTCTCAACTGTACTAATAATTCATTTTGTATATTTAGTCATAATTGCTTATTATTTTGTTTTAACATTCTCTTAAAGAAAAATAAATGAATAAATAAATGTGATTGTATTGTAATCTTGTGATGTGACATTAATCTGTTGTTATTGTTTATATATGTGCCTGTCTCATTCATCTAAGATATGAAATGTTCATTATATTTATAGATGATTATTATAGATTTGTAAAGAACAAACCATTTTTTTATTAAATAATAATAAATGGCTGTTGGTTAAAACTTCAAGCACTTGTACCATCAACTTGTTCAATGAATTAGCCTGAAAGTAGTGGAGCATTCCACAGATGCTTAGAACCTTAATGTAATTTTCAGCAGAGTCAGCATGACACTGTATCTGATTAAGCTGTTTCTCTGAATTACAATCCATATTTCCAAACAGTTTCCTTCAACCCACAAGACTTTGATCTACCCAAGGTTATCATAAAAGTCACTTGTCCAAGATAACATACAGTTGAATCAAACCCCAAACCTTGTGATTGTGAAGTGAACTACTTAACCATTTAGCCATTATTATTATCATTATTATCCCGTCGCTATGTTCTAAGTTCAAATTCCGCCAAGGTCAACTTTGCCTTTCATCCTTTCGGGGTCAATAAATTAAGTACCAGTGAAATTCTGGAGTCAATGTAATCGACTAATCCCCTACCGCAAAGTTTCGGGCCTTGTTCCTATAATAGAAAGGATTATTATTATGATCATCATAAAGGCGGCAAACTGGCTGAACCGTTAGCAGCCTGGGTAAAATGCTTGGCAGCATTTCATCCCTTACATTCTGAGTTCAAATTCCGCCGAGGTTGACTTTACCTTTCATCCTTTTAGCGTCAATGAAATAAGTACCAGTTCTGCACTGTGGTCGATATGATCAACTAGCCCCCTCCCTCCAAATTTCAGGCCTTGTGCCTAGAGTAGAAAGGATTATTATCATTATCTAAGGCTGCAAGCTGACAGAATTGTTAGGATGCCAAATAAAATGCTTAGTGGAATTTTAGTTTTACATTCTGAGTTCAAATGCCACTGAGATCAACTCCACTTTTCATTCCATTGGAGTCAATAAAATATTACCAGTCAAGCACTCAAATTACTGATATTGACTTACTCCTTCCTCTAAAATTGCTGGCCTTGTGCTAAAATTTTATTGTCATTATTATTATTATTGCTATTTCTAATATAGTCAGTTGATTGGCAGAATTGTTAGTGTCAGAAAAATTACCTTGTGATATTCCTTCCAGCTCTTTTGTGTTGAGTTCAAATCCCACTTAGGTCATCTTTGCCTTTTATCCTTTCAGGGTCAATTAAATAAAGCTCCATTCAAGCACTGTGGTCAATTTGACTCACTCCCATTTCTAAATGTCAGGCTTTGTAAATTTCAGTTATAATTATATAGGTTAATATAGGTACTTAAGTGTATTAAAGTTTTAATTTTTTTTTTATTTGTACTTGTCTTAAAAAATACACACCCCTACTTTGTTGCACTCCTAGTTGGGTCCAGCTGAGCAGACCTATTATCAAAAGTGTTTTACCTTGACTACCTTGTCTTAGAATTTTTGGATTGGGTTTGGAAATGTTTACCAAAGGATTTTGATGTCAGAATCCTTGAATCCCTCCTCCTTTTTAGAATTTCCTCTACTACAATGATGCAATTTTCTTAGTGATGTTCTTTATATGCATAAATTTTAAGCTGTTGAATATTATCATTATTTGTACATGACACTCATATAAGTGACAGAGCTACATCAGATTAACATGGTGTGGGCAAATGCTTGCAACATAAATTGGTTCTTGCAAATAAGTTGATAAAATGTCACCATCAGTCACTAACAGGAAATGATAAGTGTAGGAGTTGAGACTTTTTAATGAACCTTGGATTCAAGATTCAATGATTTAAGATGGCATGATAAAACAAAATGGATTGCATCTGTATAACCTTTACCAGCAAGGTAAATAAGAATAATGTTAAGATAATTTTTAGTGCTATTAATTGTAAAATTGTAATCTTAATATCTCATTTTAGACATGTGCAGAAACTGTTGTATAATAATTGAAAAGTGATGTTAAGCAAACAAATCTATTATGCTACCTTCTTCAGCCATAAATATTTTTGTTATTTAATTGTGAAAACTCTAACAATTTATCAAATATTCAGATTTTCAAAACTGCCCATCTGTCTGACAAGAAAAATATCTTGAAATGTTTAAAATTGCAAATGTTTTCAATCTTAACACCATCACACAAATTTATTTATTTTCATCTATTGTTTAATCAGCAGGAAAGGTTAAATTAGAGCTGAAGTAGGATATTAAACACACTTTGTAATGTGGTAATAATGTGTTGTAATTTCTGATGGCCTTATTGATATAAATCTTTTGTTTATTATAATTTCCAGGGAAAATTTCAGTTATCTGAAATGTTACATTAAGTATAGCTCTCTTTTTGTTGTCTACAGATGCAAAAAGGTGGTTAGTTGATTGAGTCATTAGAGTAATTGTAGTATTTTTTGACTCCTTATGCCAGGATTATCTTTGCTTTTCTTGCTTTTAAAGTTGATTAAAAACAAAAAAAAGTATCAATCAAGGTCAGTAGGTTGATAGAAATGTTAGACAGGTAAAATGCTCTGTGGCATCTGTTCTGGCTCTATTGTTAAGACAGCAATGCTTGTAATGCCACTTGTGCTAAGCTGTATCAGCACAAGTTGTATAAACATTGGTGGCATGAAGAATGAAGGCTTGTGTGCATAAGCAACTGCTAGTCTTCCTCAAAAAAGATCTTGCTTAGGTCTCCATGTACATGTGCAGATATATTACCAATATTGAACAACAGAGGCCCTACAGACTCAAACTTATTAATTAATGTTTTCAAGGTGATATAAGTAATTTCTTTACAAACTCATTGATATATGTATGCATACTATTTTTCTCAGGCTTAATTTTATCATTATTTGCCTTTTGCAATATTCAGATTATTGCTGAGAAATCATATTATATAATCTGTAGAATGCTATTCAATTGATTAGTGTGCATATGATTATTAAGTCAGTGAAATACATTTTTATTTTACTTTTAAATAACTATATTTCCATGTTTGTAATACCTCATTAAGAAAGGATACTGAGGAATCTGAGTTTTTATTGATTGTTATTTAGCCCCAAGTCGGCCCTGATTGATTAGATATATAGTCAAAGGCATTTATTTTACTTGTGTACTCCAGACCATATTATTCATATTTTTTTTCTTGCTAAGATGGTATAGTGAGGGTTAAGGAAGATTTAGTTGCTAGCAAAACAAGGAAAGAATTCTTTTGGAATGTTTTCTTAACCCAAATTACTGTGACAGTAATTAGTTGGATGTATTTTCAGATTTGTTCAAAATCAGCATTGTTTCTCTTACAGTTTTGTACAGACCACTAGTACAGATGGTAGTGAATTGTATACTTAGCAAGTTGTTCATAAACTTAGTTCACCGAGTAACTTTTGCATATTAGTTTAATATTGAGTTGTGTTCAAGTGATGAACATTTAAGGCATCCTTATCATGCTTGTAACTGAACAAACTATTTTGTAAAATTATTTTTTCTTTTTACCATTAGATTGTCTTGTGCAGACAATTCTTTTAAATGGCAGTGACCATGAAGACAAACTCTGTCTTTTTTTTGCTGTTAGCTGATATTTTTTTCTGCACTTTGATTTGGTTATTAAAATATTTACTCTGAAATAAACATGTTTAGTGTAATTAAGGTTTTAAAAAAATACAGTAGGGCCAGAAAATGCATAGAATCTGAATTGTTGCTGACAGTCCATATGGTTCCAGTACATCCGTTATTGGAGTTCTTACCTGAGGTGGCAGATACACACACTATATCTTCTTATTTTTCTGAAGCAACAGATATACTTTTACTTACCACTATTATACTTCCTATATCCTCCCACAGTTTATTTTACATTCTCCAGAAAGGTTCTTGCTTTTCTGAAAATAACTAGTTGTGTATCATCTATAGCCAAATCTTGTAGTCACACATCCTACCCTCACAGATCCTATACTAAATGCTCTTCCCAATCCTTCCTCAGATCAGTAAATCTTAGAAGCCCCTTCCTACCCACATCTTCTGTACATATATGAGATATAGAGATTCAAGTTGAACAGTAATTGTAGTAACCTGCTAGGATGATTACCACTCAGACTAAATTGAAATAAAACAAAATAGATAAGTGAAGTTAAAATAAAACAAGTCATGGTAAAAAAAAAATAGATAAAAGGTTCATTATCATGACTAAACATTCATAATATTGCCCTAGTTAGCTGCAGCAGCTGATGTCTAACCAGTTAATTTGTTTGCCTACTTGAAAGAGCTATGTTGTTGGAAGTGAGCTGATTTTCTCTTTCATCATTAGAGATAAATTTGACTCAATGTTAATATACCTTTCTCCTTCTTTACATTTAAAAATTTTTAGACTTATTTTCCAGCTTAACAATGATCATCCTTATTCATTTTCAATGGGCTATGACAAAAGTCAGCATAGAAATATTTTTAGTTCTGTAGCTTTTAATATTACTTAGGCGAGTCTGCAAAGAAAAATATGAGATCATTAATTATTTCTAACACAGACATAAGGCTGCTGATATTGTAGGAGGGAACTATTGATTTTTATTAATGCCACTAATTACCTGGTACTTTTATTGGCCTTATAGGAGGGAAAGTAAAAGTTGACCCAGACTAGATTTGAACTCCTAATGAAAGGACTATAACTAAATATCACAAAGCACTTTGTCCAATGTCAAATGACTTCAGTCTTTCTGAAATCAATAATAAAATAAATCTTGTTATATTTGTAAATGTGATGTGGATGTTAGAGATGGAGGTGCAAATTTAACTGTTTTTGTCTGGTGATCAAATACTTTAACTCCTTTACAATTAGTATAAAAGATTCTTTTAAATCGGTTAACTTCAGTGAATTTCCCTTCCTTATTGTATCTAATTTTAAGTTGTTTATAATTTTGATATTTAGTATTTAAATGCTCTAGAGTTCAAATCCCATTGATGTCAGCTTAGTCTTTCATCCCTCCAAGATTAATGGAATAAAGTACCAGTAAAGTACTGGAGCTAATGGTATCAACTAACTTCCCCTTCCTCAAAGTTGCAGGCCTTGTACCTACATTAGAAACAGTTATTTAAACATACTTTTGATATGAACTTTTAACAACAAAACTTCTAAGAAAATAATAATATATATAAAACTAGAACAGTAGTTATATTCTCTTTACAGTATGCCTTCACAAATAAGTAAACTCTATCATTTCGTATTAAAACTATTGATGCTTTAAAATAGTGAATGAATCTCCAAACCTCACTTGATGTGTGTTTGTGTATACATACTAATCTATCTAATGTTTGTATTGGGTTGTCCGGAAAGTTCATGCCAATTTTTAAAGGAAAGAAAGAAGTCAATAAATACTTGCCATTACATTTTTAAACAACCAAATATGAACCATTTTGTTGCACAATTCATCTCCATCTTTCCTTTAACTTGAAAATACCCTCTTCCCAGAATTGAGGTGCCCGGGAGGGTAAGTCAAAAGGTAAGCTACTATAAGTCGGCACAAACTTTCCAGACAACCCAATATATATGTATAATTATAGGGTTGTTCACTTATAAGATTGTTTCTCATTAACTAATTTGTATTCTCATTTTATAATTCTAGGCTCAACAAACTGCTTATGCCAGCAATCATGCTATACAATACCCTGCACAGTCTGAACATGGTCACTTGTATCCAACTCTGGGAGATTATATGGGTCTACCATTGACTCCTGAATTGGTTCAGGATATGGCACCACCAGCAAATACACAAATTGCTTTAAGTCATGGACATAGTGATCAGATGCAAGTAGCTCCAATAACTGGTGCCAATAAAGGTTTGGTAAGAGCTGAGATAAAACAAGGTATTCGAGAAGTGTTGCTGTGCAAAGACGAACATGGAAAGATTGGATTGCGTCTCCGACATGTGAACAATGTAAGTTGTTTAAGCAAGTGTTGTTTAGTACTTCAGTATCTTGTGTGTTTCTGTGTAATGCAGTTGATCTCCAACTTAGCTTAATTTCCAAGATTTGATTATACTTTTGAAAAATAATTCTTGTTTATCCTTCATGCTACATGAATAGAAGCTGTTAATTTTCAATGATTTTTCCTCTTATTTTTTGTGATGTTTACATGTGAATCACTGGAATATAATGTCTTTGAGCAATCTTCTTACATATGTAGAGTTTTGTTGCCCTGTATAGAGATTAGATGCTTTGAAGTGAGCCATAATTTCAGTATACTTTGTATGCTATATTGCACATTTTGTAATACAATATTTTGTAACATTATGTACAGTGCAGAATCTTAAATATTTCATTAAGCTTGATGTCCATCTAGTTTTGATGTGTTCATATATGTAACAATGTTTTGTTTGCAGGCATAGTAGAACATCGTCATCAATGTGTGGTAAACTAGATTCTTCATAGCTAAATGAAGGTAGTTAGTAATTCAGCATTGGGTTTGAGCTGAGATAGGAAGTTCAGTTCAATTGTTTTTAGTGTTTATATGTTTCATCTGGATTGGATAAGAGATTGACTTTCAAAATCCTGATGTTCTGATGATTTGGTGTGTTTTAATGTTGAGGATAATGCTCCCTACCTTTGGATGTGGTGCTCTTCCTTGCCAGAGAACAGTATTTTCATGCCATCTGTCTACTCACTCTTGATCTGTCTTCCTCATTTCACTGATCTACATCAGATAATAGTCTTTCATCACTCTTAGTGTGTGGACATTCCAGGTGCCCAGGTGCCTACTCTTGTGTTGGCATTGGTGTTGAAGATACAATTTATTGTTGGTTGGGCTTCCTCGTGGCTTTGATCCAGCTTGATTATAACATCCAAGGATGTATCTTCTCTCCTGCATATATGTACCATAATGGTCACTTTTCATCATTCATGTAGCAATATGTGAACTTCAGAAAGTTGAATTTTTAGCCCCATACCCCAACCCATCTTTTGCAACCAGCTTGGAACCATTTTTGATGGAGTTATGACCAGCTTAGTCTAACGCCATCACTCAATATTCTACAGAACAATTACTTATAGTTTTAATGACATTCTGGTATGCTTTATCAACCTTACTGTCATTATGTGGAAAACATTGACCCAACAATTCTATTTGGTTATATTTTATAACTGCTACATTAATTGTATTTAGGCACAACTCATTGCTCAGTTTTCCCACTTAGGTGTCATTCTTTTTTCATGTTTGAGTGTTGAACATTAGAAGGAGCATTCAGCTATAGAAGTCACAATCTCCAACAGCTCATATTGAACAAAAATTTTAACAAAATCCATCCAACCATTCTGTCAGAGGCACATTACCGATAGTTATATTTTAAAATTTATTCACTAAATGACTTTGTATCACCTTCAGATATTTTTGATTATGTTTTTGTCATATCATTTTATATTATTTTCAGGGTGTGTTTGTAGCTTTGGTGCAGAGTGGTTCTCCAGCAGCTATGGCTGGTTTAAGATTTGGAGATCAAATTCTTCAAATTGACAACCAGTCAGTTGCTGGTTGGGACAACGATAAAGTTCATAAATATTTGAAGTCTGCCAATCCTCAGAAGATTTGTATGGCTGTTAGAGACAGGTAAGTTAATAGTATATTATAAGTATTTTGTATTTAAACCAATATACTATACTCATTGCCTAAAATGAAATGGGTTTTTTTTGTGTTTTTTTCTTGTAGGCCATTTGAGAGAACTGTCACCATGCAAAAAGACAGCAGTGGCTATGTTGGTTTTGTTTACAAGGATGGCAAGATTAAGTCTCTGGTGAAAGATTCTTCTGCTGCTAGAAATGGTCTTCTTACTGACCATCAACTTATTGAAGTGAATGGACAGAATGTTGTTGGGTTAAAGGTTGGATATTCTAAAATAATATTTTTTTTAATCATAATTTTGTTAATTGAAGAATAATACAAGATTTCATTAACAGGTCATGGCTCATTTATTTCTCTATGTGCCTTGTTCTGTTTAAAATGAAACATCAACCTCAATTCTATTCATCCAAGTTTCAAATATTTCCTTTAACATTTGTACAAAATCATATTGGTAGAAATTTCAATACCTTTTATAATGGAAGAAATAATTGTAAACAATTCACATATAGTAATATTCTGATACAAATTAAATTTAATACTTACAATAAAAATCTATTATAATTGGAATAGCTAATAGCACCTTATCAAAAACAAGGCAAAAAAGATAACTTCTATTGTGAAATTTATCCATTTAATTTTAATAAACTCTGATTCTCATGAAATTCTAATTCATCAGTAAATATGACATTTCCATTATATGGAATAGATTTATTTTTATGATGCAAGACAGTTGATAAATGTTCCTTACATATTGTATGTTTTCTCCTGTAGTGTTCTATCACTACAACAGCTATGATTTTTCTCTGTTAATAGCATTCCTTTCATTTTTTTGTCAGCCTCTATCCTTACCTGACTCTCTCAAATCAACATTTGCTTATTCTTGGCCTGCTTCTGACTCTCTTATCTCTTATCTAACTTTAAGAATTTGTTCACAAAGATTTCCATCTTTCTCACTGCATAATAATTCCATTTAAGTAGTAGAAATTGTAGCCAAATCAATACTATTTGAAGGCAATGTTCCAGTTTGACATCAGCTATGATGCCTGCAATAAATTAAATAACTATATATAATGATTTGATTTTTGATTAGTTATAATAATTTCTAAGAAATCTTTTAGCTGTTAGTTAATTTGCCAAAAGTCCTGTTTTGAAAATCATGTGATAGTTTTACTTTTTAAAGTTTACATAACTGCATAAAGTTGTTTAGTCAGGCAGCAGCTGTGAGAAAATACATTCCATTCAAAGGTGTGACTACAGCTAAATTCTGAAATAAATTGTCTTTGTTATTGTTTCTTACACTTTCCTCATGAGAATTTTCACAGCCAAGCTTCTGTTTGCTTTGTACAAAAATACTGACACATCCGTGAGTAATTTACTATACATAGCACTTTTAATCTCATTTTGACCAGGTAGACCAGCGGAGTAGATATGAATAGTTAAACAATAAAGGTCTGATCATTTACAGTAAAGAAGGAGAGGAGTAAATAGATAACAAAGAAACAAAAATAAAAGAAAAATACTACTGTATGTTTTGGCTATAATAGCAGTAGATAAATAGCACTTATTTGAAGTGTGCTAGAATATGTGTGAAAATGTCAGATCGAAAGCTTTGACAGTATTTATTTGACAGAGCACTACTGAGTTGATAGAACTTCCAATAAATGTCTGTATAGGGCGGTGAGCTAGCCGAATCATTAGTATGCCAGGCAAAATGTTTAGTGGTATTTCGTCTGCGTTACGTTCTGAGTTCAAATTCCGCTGAGGTTGACTTTGCCTTTCATCCTTTCAGGGTCGATTAAATAAGTACCAGTTACACACTGGGGTCAATGTAATTGACTTAATCCTTTTGTCCTTGTTTGTCCCCTCTATTTAGCCCACTGTGGGCAATAAAGAAATAAATAAATGTCTGTATATCTAATCTTAGCATGTTCAAGCAATTTTGCTTTTATCAGTTGTTTTCCTGTGGCCATGCTGGGGCACTATCATCATTCAACATCTATTTTCCATGCTGGCATAGGTTGGATGGCTTGGTATATGTGTGTGTGTGTATATATATATATATATATATATATACACTTTTGCCTCTTAAAATGTCTACTGAAGCGGAAAACTTTGACTTCATTAAAAAAATTTTTTTATGAAGTGATTAAACGAGTAAAATATTGAACAAGTTGCTAACAGGCTATAAATCCAATCTTTGCCACAGGCATTTGTATTTCTTTTACCACACCTTTTGTTTTTTAAAGCCATACCTGTCTTAAAAATATGTAACCCTTCCATTTTAAGATTGGACTAATAACAGATCAAAGATTATAGTTTATTAATTCAATTGTAAAACCTGATTTAACAATCTGTGTGTTTATCAAGGCTGGTCAGTATGAAAAATAGCATTAAAAAAATAAAATCTGTTTAAATAGAAATGATTTCCAAGAAACATTTAAGCATTAATTTTATGTTTGAAAGTCATCATCATAAGCTTCCAGGACTCCAGTTACATTTAAATCTAGTTTCTCCAGATTATTTATTGACAATATTAAGGATGAGAGGACTCTCTTATTTTGAGTAGCTAATATAATTCCTGCTTAGTATATCATCATCATCATTTAATATCTGTTTTAACATGCTGGCATGGGTTGAACGGTTTGATTGAGAACTGGCAAGCCAGTAGGCTGTACCAGGCTCCAATCTGATCTGGCAAGGTTTCTACAGCTGGATGCTCTTCCTAATGCCAACCACTCTGAGAGTGTAGTAGGTGCTTTTTTACATGCTACCAGCATGGGAGCCAGTCAGGTAGCACTGGCATCATATAACGTGTGTGTGTGTGTGTGTGTGTGTTACACTGAAATAATGCTGTGAGTGGCTATTATTGCTGGAACATTTGTTGATGGTTGCTTCTGACAGGATCCTTTGGAGGGTGTGTATGAGGACTCTTTCTCCACCATTCTCACAGGAATAGTAGAATAGTAGCTTATGAAGGCAGCGAGCTGGCAGAAATGTTAGCATGTCGGGCGAAATGCTTAGTGGTATATCATCTATCTTATGTTCTGAGTTCAAACCCCGCCAAGGTCGACTTCGCCTTTCATCCTTTCAGGGTCAATAAATTAAGTACCAGTTGTGTACTGGGGTTGATCTCCCTCAAAATTTCAGGCCTTGTGCCTCAAGTAGAAAAAAGTATAGTAGCCTATGAAGATAAATGGACATTTGTTTGTTGGTCATTTCACCATCAAGCTGATTTTGTGAATTACAGACTCTTATGTATAATCATTGATGTCATTATTAGCAGGAGCCTATGTGTAAACTATAATATAATGCATTTTGCATTAAAATTTCCAATTTTGCGGGTATTGATTTGACTACTTAATGCACTGAAACTAATTAAATTAGGTTAAGAATTTCTATGAAGGATTATTTTGTAAAAGCATTCTCTTTCTTAGAACAAGATGTTAAATTCGGATTTGGGTTTTTTTAATGTTTAATCTTCATATAGATGATGTTTCTATCCTAAATTGTGTATGGTTAAATTTTTCAGTCTTTTGCCATATAATTCTTATTCCATTTAATGTAATCTTTCATATTATGACCATGAGGTTTTAAGTTTGGTCTCACTGCATATTACTTTGAGCAAGTGTCTTCTACAGCAACTTAGGTTGATCACTGTTTTGTGGATGGAAACTGTACAGAAGCCTGTCACATGTTTATATTTTGTGCCTTTACATTGACACCATTTTGGCAGTGGTGATATTGTTTCCTATAACCAAAATGTCTGGCACTGGTTTGATATGTGAAGAGGTGAACGAAGTTCCAAATTTGAAAAACAACGGTTAGCATCAGGAGAGGCATCAGACCATAGAATACTGTCTCAAGAAGCCTCATCTAACCCATGCCAATATAGAAAAAGCTGTCAGAAGACCAGAATGCAGTAAACAACTGGGGGTCAATGTAATTGATAGGCAGTGTCCCAGCATGTAAAAAAAAAAAAAAATCTTATTCACACTAGTGTTTTTATTGGAAAAATTGTTTTCATAACTGGATGTCATTTTTATCGCTTACTATATTCAGTGATGATGTAGGAAGGTCTTTTTTTTTCCTGTTTATTGTCAGTTTGGTTGTTGTCATGTGGTCAGTAGCTCAACTCCTCAATTATTGCACTTAGATATGTGTGTAGCAGTAGCTTATATAGATGATTGTAATCCTTTTAACTAAGAAATTCATAAAAGAATAAATTCTTGTAAAATAAGATCATGTCTTTAATCACACCCATACGATCACATATACGTATGTATGTAATTTAAGATATTATTTTATAGTAATTATACATGCAAGATTAAAAATTCTATCTTATTTTACAGACTGTGTGTGTGTATGTGCGTTATTTTTGGTTGTAAACTTTATAGAACATTGTTGTTTAATTACAGGACGCTGACATAGGAGCTATTATTGATGCTGGTGGTCGAACTATTACAGTTACTGTGATGCCTAGTGTCATCTATGAGCATGTTGTTAAATGGTGAGTATACAGTTTCCTTTGCTTTCTGACAATTTCATGTTAAGTTTATTTCTAAAATAATTATTCAGTGTGTTGTTGCCAATTTCAGATATTCATTGTATTACTAGTGTATGTCACTTATCCACTGCAAAACAGTGCAGTTATAATAGCCAAAAGTTTTAGTGTCATAGACATAGTGTAATATATTGTGCAAAAATATGTCAATGATCTTCTGTACTCAGATGTATGTAGGTGCTATTGGGAGTAGAATTCACTAGCATAAGCAGTAAGAGTACTGTATAATTGTTGATTTTGTTAGCTTGTTTTGCTGAACCTAAATCATTCTTCAAGTATAGATTAGAGTGGATTGAGATCCTTCTGTGAAAACAAGTCTTTAATTGTTTGGCTACAAACTATAGGCTTATAAAATAATTTTATACTTTTAACACTATTTGCCATGAAAGTTTGGTTAATCTAACCTTGTCTGTGTTTAAATTGTCTTTTAACATGGAATGTTGTGTGTTGTCTCCTTGTCTCTGGTCATGTTTGTATTTCTTCTGATGTCTGTTGCTATTGTGTGTCATTTTTATGTGACAGACAAGCAAGTCATGAATTATTTTAAATATTCCTTTTTAAAATCCTTCCTATGCTGTAAATATAAGTTGTTAAATTACTGATGTTTTGCTTGTAATAAGCTAAAAAATCACCAAAAACTGACCATTTATGCAGCAAGGATTTAAGCTATTTGTTGGAGAGGACTTTTTTCTAATTTGTTTTTAAAATATATTATAATTGTCCTTTCATCTGATCAATTAATCATTCAGTCCAATAGAATTTATAGTGATTTTACAACAAGCCTTTCTTTGTATTGTATTGCAAGTTACAATAATTTATGCAAGCATGTTCAACAAACAAATGTCATAAAATATGTATACAGTGTAATAGTTGCAATAGAAAATAACAATTTCAAGAGATAAACCTAGCATGATACTCTTGCATTGATGATATATATAATAGTAATAAAACTATTGCAGTAGTTTTGAACTTATAATTTGTTAGGTAGTTGCCCGATATCATTCAATTTCATGTCTATGATAATACTGGCACTCTATTTTATATGAGTGTAATGGTAGTGTATAGTAGTGATGAGAGCATATAATTCTAGCATATAACAATAAGGTATGTAAGGCAGTGCATAGTGATAAAGATATATAATGATAGCATATGGCTTTATGGATTATAATGGTGTTTAGCAATAACATGTAATAGAAAGTAGTGTGTGGCAGAGTATGACGGGTGTAGGAGAAAATACTTTGTGTTATTTGATCATGTCTCTTTACAAACCTACCGGAGTCTACTTTCCCTTTCATTCTTTATTGGGTTGATAGAATAAATTCTTATGGTAATACTATAGAAAATTGTGCTCCAACATAGTCTCAGTCCAATGTCTGAAACCAGTAAAAGTGTAAAGAGATTAAATGTAAACTTCTATTTATTCTGTTTAATTTGTTTCTTCTACAGCATGGGTAACAGTTTGATGAAGAAATTAATGGATCATTCAATTCCTGACCTGTGAAGTCCAGCCTCTATCTAATGCTCAAATAATCAGCTGTCAATGGTTACATTAACAAAACTTGTGAGACCTACTGTTAATTCAGTTTTAGGTTGCACATTATACCATTAAACACTGAATGCTTTGATGTATGCTATGAAAAATGTGTGTATGAGTGTGTCCATGATGAAGAATGGCTGTGTTGAGTGTTTCTGATAGCTGCTTGTCTTCAACAATATATCAATCGAAAAATAATATAATTACACTATAACACCACTTAAACATTTGAGCCAATTTATAACAATTTGGCTAATGAATCATTCTGGTCAATTAGCAAAGTTGTTTGTTTTTCTTTTTAACTTAGAAATTTGTTATGGAGGGTGCATATGATTATTATCATAATTATCATTATTTTTTTTTGTCTACTTTTTTTCTTTTCGATTGCCAAAGATTTTAGATTTTACAGAATTTATTTCAATTACCTCTACAATTTGTCTATTAAAGACTGACCACTTCATCAAAATAACCTAAATAATAATAATCATATTTAGTTCAAATATATAAAACAATTCGTTTGAAAGAAATTTGAAAATCAGTTTTAGATACAATATTTTGTCTAGTATTATATTTATGTAATCTTATCTATATGCATCCTTTATATGTATTTCTCTGTATGTGCATATGCATACATATATTAAAACTGTATGGAATAGGTGTGCATATATATCTAATATACACACATACTCATACACACATATATACATATACATGCAAGTGATAAATTTTTTTTAAATATATATTTACTCAAAACTATTTTCAATAAATATTTTGTACCATCTATGAATTAGTTGTTGCTTTTTTTTCCTCTAAATAAATAGTTTATCAAGTGTTTGCCTCATAACAAAAACGCCATGTAATTTGGTAGTAATGCTAAATTTTATCCTGATATTGTATACAACTCACTGAAACTTTCCTGTATATAGACTTTGAATAAATGTATTATTACCAAATGGAACATGATTTGAATCTGTTTTTAATTCTTTAAAAATATTAGTGCACATGTCTGCATAAAAGTTGCCAGTTTTGTGAAGAAGTCAATGGCACAAGAATCTCAATGTTCTTCAGTTGGTTATCAAAGAAATGAGTTTCAAAATGACATTTGACTTCACAGTTCTGGTTGCATGTACATACTTCTTATACTTCATATGTATATCGTTCATGTAAGATATAGTTTTCCCTTTTAAACATGTTATTTAATCCTTTCAGTGTTAACCTTCCGAAAACTTTCTGATTCTAAGATAAAACTTGGTTTTAAAGTGTGTGTTTAAATTAAAACCTTCCATCATAACTATATATAAAAACCTTATTAACACCAGCTTAATAATGACAGCTTCTTGTGCTAAAATTCCTCAATGCTTATCTTTAAAATTAAATAAAGCACAGATCAAGTTCATAACAAATATAACCATGAAAGGATTGGTAGACAGTCTGGCACTATGTTCCTGTTTTAACTTCTTTGAAGGAATTTTCTTATTTCCCTTTAATAGTCTTTTATCTTCAACTGAGAAAAATAAACTTACAAAATCTAGCAATATGACTGTTCTGATGTTACCTTCTGAATGCAATTAGTAGTGCCAGTTATTGTTTAATTATTTTAAAATTTTAGGTTGAATGTTGCTTATTTTTCATTTGTTATCAATGGACTTTAGCCTTTGTAATTATTGATATAGTCTGTCCTACTAACAAACAAATATCTTGCCACCAATAAACTATTTCCTGATCAGTGGATATATCATCAACAATAAAGTTTCAAATTCAGTGATAACAAATGACAAGTGGTAGTGTTCACATTAATCTTATCTAAAAGAAAAGAAAAAAAATACCTGTGCATAATAGAGAAAATAGTTTAATATAAGGGTTCCCAAACTGTCTGTCAGGGTCAACTTTGCCTTTTGTGTTTTTTTTTTCTGTTGATAAAGGAAGTAACAATCATCAATATTGTTCATACAATATAAGAAGGATCAATATAAATTCTTCTTTTCCACTAATTTGTAGCCTTGTGCATTTGCTAGAAATTATTTTTATCTAAAATTGATTTTAAATAGACAACAGCTGCCACTACAAACATCTCTTATTCAAGATAAGACAAATGTTGTCTTGGAAATATAAAGAAGAAACTGTTTAAACTGGAGCTGGTCACACATGCACATTCACTTGTCCTATGATCAAAGACATTCCAGTTGTACCATCTTGATTTTTATTTGCGTGCAGTATACCTAAGACTGCATAGAACTGGTTGTCATTCTTTGTGATTTCAAGGTGTACTGAAGAACAAATTAAAAATTACTGGTGCACTTTGTATGGAAAATATTTTTTTAAATGCTTTAAAATTAAAAACTAAAAAGTATTGATCACCTCATCATTCGTTTTTAATGTCCACTTCTTGCTTGCAAGAGTTGGACAGAATTAATTGAAGCAGATTTTCTATGGCCAGCTGTCCTTTCTGTCACCAACTCTTATGTTTCCAAGCAAGGTAATATTTCCCCATGACCAGTTATGTTTTCACAGAGTATTGGAAACGAATGACACCACTTGTATGATAGTGACTCATAACTATTGTGCAATGTGAAGTCAAGGACATGCAAATACAAGAGGTTTCTTTCAGTTCCCATCCACTAGATCTACTCACAAAGCTTGATTGGCCCAGGGGTTTTAGTAGAAGACTCTTGCCCAAGGTGCTACACAGTGGGACTGAATCCAAAACTATGTGGCTGGAAAGAGAACTTACTTAACCATAAAGCCATGCCTGCACCCCATAATTATACTTACCATCAACATTATCATTTAACATCTGTTAACAATGCAGGCATGGGTTGGATGTCTTGACAGGATCCCAAAAGACTGAGGACTGCTGAGTTACAATGTCTGCTTTGGCATAGTTTTAATGGTTGGTTGCCTTTCTTAACCGTTTTACAAAGTTTAATGGATGCTTTTTGTTTTGTTTTGTTTTTTTGTTGTTTTTGTTTTTGTGATACCAGCACCTGTGCAATTGTCCCCCTTGACTGAGTGTCAGTGTGGCAGAAGGGTGGCTGGCTTTATGCCAGTTGTTGAAAGGCTAAAGTATGATAGACGGACAGGAACAGGTATCTTGCTGTAGAGGAGATACGTAGCTACCCTCTACTACATAATGATGGGTAGAAATAGCCAGAAAAAGAAATAAGTGGTGGTGTCAGGGTGTACTCTCAATGTGCAATCAGGATTGAGGAAGGATGGGTGAGCAGGTGAGTTCACAAGAGTGAAAGGAGAGTGGTGGATGGTTAGTGCTGAATGCAGAGAATGATGAGTAAGGGTGGCAGTGTGGTTGATGATGAATATCAATGGGCAGGGTGTAGGGAATAGGAATGGGTCAGCATGGGAGGTGATAAGAGATAGTACAGAAAGAGTGGAGAGCCGCTGTATAATAAAACTGTGGGTAGATGAGAAATAGGGAGCAGGGATGAAACAGATAGGGAGATCAGAGGTATATAGGGGTGGATATAGTGAGTGATGAAAAAGGTGGAAAGAGTTATCAATGGCAGATATGAAAGAGTGTTACAGATGAGCTATGGCAGTCATAAGATGTAGTTCAAGGGAACAGATTAATCAATGGAAAAACAAAGTGGGAGAGGATATTTCAAGGAGAGATAACTGGCATCACAAAAAGGGATGAAATGAATGCAGTTCTCACATAATTTCAATACTTGAATGAATTGTGCTGTATATAAGTAGAAGAGGAATTGGTGTTAAAAAAGATGAGAGGTAGGAGAGGCTCAATAAAGACAGATTGGTTGCAAGGACAGAGATATAAACATAATGCTTTGGGATCCCATATTTATCATGACAAAGAGACCTTCTCAAGCACAGCAAATTACCAAATTATCATTGTCTTTTGTCATTTCCATAAAGCTCAACATCATGAGGTCAATCTTCACTACATCCTATGTCTTCCTGGATCTCCCTCTTCCACAAGTTCCATCTACATTTAGTGATTGACACTTCTTTATGTAGCCACATCACATGGCTAAACCATCACAGTCTTCTCTCTTGTACACTGAGCCTGCTTCTCTTATGCCTAATTCTTCTTTCAATACTCTTGCACCTTGTCATACATGAACTCTAATGTTGCACATCCACCAGAGCATGCTTACTTCATTTCCTTCTCTCCTTCACATGTCCTCTGCTTTTAGGATCCACATTTCACTACCATGAATCATTGCTGGTCATACACATTCATCATACAATTGGCCCTTTAACTCTAAGACAGAAACATTTTGTTACTAACAGAGGTATATAGCTCTCTGAACTTTCTCCAGCTCATTTTTAGTTTAGTGACTATACTTTCAGAATATCCACGTTCACTGCTAATTAACTCACTTAGGTAAGAAAAACTATCTACTATAACTGAGGATTCTCTCAGGCATTTGAGAAAACCAATTTCCTGTGTATTCTTAACATTTATTTGCTCCTGCACCTCTGACACACACTTTTCTCTGTTAACTTTCTTGTGATTCCACTGCACCTTTTGTGAATCTATAGATTACACTGTAAGTTACTTGGTGACTTTGCTAGTGCTGGTGGTACAAAAGAAGTACCCAATACATTACTGTAAAGTAGTTGGCATTAAGAAAGGCATCCAGCTATAGAAGCCATGCCAAAGATGACACTGGAGCACAATGCAGCTTGCTGGATCCTGTTAAACCATCTAATCCATGCCAGCATGGAAACAGACATTAAAGGATGATGACACATTCACACACACACACACTTGGAGTGGTTGGTATTAGGAAGGGCTTCCAGCCATAGAAACCATGCCAAATTAAACAGGAACCTGGTACAGCTATCTAGCTAACCAATTTCAGTTAAACTGCCTAACCCATGCCAGCATGGAAAGTGGATGCTAAATGATGATAATGATGATATATATCATTATCACCATCATATATATATATATATATGTACGTACGTATATGTGAGTGTATGTGGTATGTATATATTCATAAATAATGCGGTTTTTTTATACTTTTATTTTTCAAAATTAAGATAACAAAGTTCTCTCCTTCATTTTCTACAATGCTCTTCCATCTATCTGGTAGACTTCCAAAATTCACTTGTCCATGATGAAAAATACTCCCGCAGTACTGTTCTGACCTCATCTATAGAATTCATATTTTTTCCGTTCAAATGATTTTGAAGACTGCAGAATAAATGATAATCAGATGGGGCAATGTCCAGCGAATATGGCGGTTGGGGGATCGTTCCCCATTCCATCTGCTTCAGCCTTTATAATGTCATCCTCACTGTATGTGACCAAGCATTATCCTGATGGACGAACACCTTTCATCTTGAAACCAAAGATGGTCGTTTTTCTTCTAGTGCTGACTTAAGCTGCTCAAGCTGCTTGCAGTAAACCCTTTTGTTTGGTCTGAGTTTAAAAGTTCTAAGTGGACTAAATCTTTCATATCCCACTAAACAGATAACAACACCTTACATAGATGAAGACTTCTTTAGCCTGGGGTGCTGGTGTTTCCCCCTTCCCTACCCACTGTCTTTGGCGCTTGACATTTTTATAGAGAACCCATTTCTTGTCACCAGTCACTATTTGGTCCAAAAAACATTCATTCATGAGACGTGACAGCAAAGAAGAGCACACACATTCACTCTCTGCATGTGGTTCGACTGGGAAAGTTTGTGAGGAACCCATTGACTCAATTTGCTAACTTTTTCAATGACATGCAGGTGTCGATGACTAGTTGAATGACTATATCCAAGCTTCTCTGCTAGTTCTTCAAAAGTTATGATGGGATTTTGTTCCACCAGGGATTGCAGGACATCCTTGTCAAGTTTTACAGATCTTCAAGGATGAAGCACGTCTTCTAGACTGTAGTTTCCGGCTCAGAATTTCTGGAACCACTATTGACACTGGCTTACACTTATTGTCTGATCTCCATATACTGCATTTAATATTTCTCACACTTTCCGTTGTGTTGTTACCTTTATTGAAATCATAAAGCAAAATATGCCAAATATGCTCCTTTGTCACTTCCATTATAGCTTTGAAAAAATAACTGTTAGAATTGAGCTGCACTCTTCAAACCTTGCACTAAAAATAAGGTAAAATTAATAGCTACTTTTATTGCAAGTTGATACAAGTAGTTTATCCTGTCCTCCTCCGACTTTTAGTTTATGCAATTGAAAGAAACATTATTTCTGGGATGACTGAATATATTATGATGCACTAAAAATGTTTTGTCAATGCTATACAGAATTTATACTACAGAATATATCTATAAATCTTTATTGTATATAATAGATATGGTGTCTTTACATGTCTAAACAGTGTTGGCTAAATATCTAAATATATTCTGTAATGTGTGTGTGTTAAACACACACACACTAACATGTATATATATATATATATATATATATATATATATATATAACAGAATATATTGAAACATATACTTGTATAAGAGAAAATTTGGAGAAACTGCAAATATCAATGGGGAACAAGAAACTATAAGATTAAAAAGAGACAGAAAGAGTGAGAGGAAGAAATTATTGGGGAGGGTAAATGGAGAAAAAAATTAAAAAAAGAAAACTTGCTATATATAAAATAAGATGAGAAAATGGAGAGAGAATGAATGGATGGTTGGATAAAAAAGACAGACAAAAAGAGAGTGCATTAGTAAAAACCAAAAAAAAATAGAAAGAATAAAGAATATCTCTATCACACAATGCAACTTACCATTAAGCAAAATGAATGAGTGTGAATGTGTGAGATCGTTAGAGAGGGAAAGAGATGGAAGTGGGGAAATTTGAGAAAGAGCTAGAAAAGAAAAGCAGGGAAGAAAGGCATGGAGAGAAAAAAATAAAAACATTTTTCAAAGATCAAGAGGAAAAAAGAAAATGCTGGAAAAACAATGAAGTGTAGCTTTTCAACTGATGTCGCTAAAGTAACTTCATTGTATTTTGGCGCTGTCTCTTTCTCTCTTCTCTTTCCTCTCCTTTTTGTTCATTGTCATGTCTTCTATTGTTAATATATCAGGCATGACCGAGTGATTTACTTTGCTTGTAACGAAGTCCAGGGTTCCATCTCAGTGTGTGACGTCTTGAATATTCTATCATAGTGTCAAGTTGACAACGTGAGTAGAAAGGAGAAGGCCAACAGATGGGCTGTGGTCAGCTTTATCACTATACCTTGTCTATTCTACTTACCAGTATCTGAGGAATACTCAACCACGTGCATTGTGATTTAACAAGAAGGCAGTTTAGTTGATCAATTGGGATACCATTGACAAGAAAAACAATAAAGGATGTATTAAATTCTTTTTAGGCTAAAATTTCTTTTTGCTTAGGTTTTCTTTGCAACTACGTGATTTTGAGTTGAGTCCCACAGCACAACACCCTGGACAAGCATTTTCTACTCTTGCCCTGGGCTGACCAATGCTGAGGGAATGAATTTGATAGACAGAAACTCTGTGCAAGCCCATTGCACACACACATTGCGCTTGTGTATGTGTATGTATTTGTAAGTATATGTGTACAGAGCAACCTCACTTCTCAAACATGTCACATGTCAAACAAATTGGTTTTTGAACAGAAAATTCGAGATGAATATGCCTCAGTTATCAAACAAAATTTCGGTTCTCTTACCTGAGCCAAAAAGACAGAAAAGGGAAGAAACCCCTGAAAGACAGTTACCAGAAGTTTTTATAGAAGGGGATTCGCCTCCTAAGAAACAACACACTTTTGTGTGTGTGTGTTGTTTACAGTTCAATAAGCATTAAAAACATAATTTTGCACATCCCCACATGCACATGCATAACAAATACATATTAGAAAAAAATGAGATGCTAAATGTTTTGTATAATTCCCAATGGAAATAAATAAATTGTTTGATTTTCACAATCAATAGCACTTGTCAATGATTGATCTGATCCATGATGAAGCAATTTAGCCCCATGTTGGACATGAATGAGCAAAATTCTAGAGATCTATGATCAAAAGCATTCCATCCATGGACATCCCGTCTTTTATCCTGACTACATTATTTAATGCCCTGTCCTTTTTTATTAATATGTCAGGGAATGATCTGAGATGTATTGCATTGCTAATTCTTGCAAGATGAGCTCTTCATTGGCTTATAATTGATTCAACTGACTTCTGTAATGAGAGGAAGGAAATAGGATATTAGAATGTTAATTAATATCCCAAAGGCATTAATGAAATAATTGAAAATGTTAATGGACTGACAGAATAGAATCATTAGACAGATGGACAAAATGTGTTGTATTAAGTTATGGCTCTTTAAGTTTTGGGTTCAAATATGGTCCAGATCAAGTTTGCCTTTTATCCATCCAGGATTGATAAAATAAAGTTTCAAATTTTGGTACAAGGCTTGCAGTTTTGAGGGAAATTGACAAGCTAAATACACTGACTTCAGTACTTGACTGGTACTTTATTTTATTGACCCTGAAAGGAAGAAAGGAAAAATCAGCCTTGGTGGGATTTGAACACAGAATGTAAGCTGCCAGAAGAAATACTGCTCAGCATTCTGTCAAGTACAGGAGATTTGATTTTCTAAAGAAAACAGGATAGAATAGCAATTATCAGGAATCTACTTCAGGCCATAGATTCCATGCTTGGAGGTTTATGCATCTCCTATTTCTTACTACTTTGATATATTTCAGTACATGAAAATGTACTATAAATTATAATTTATTAAGAAGTACCACCCTTTAGCCCTTACTGTTCCATCTAATTGGAAACTGGGAAAATGTAAACAAACATCTGCTTTTTAAAATTATTTCTGTGGACAGGAAACAGAAACGGCGAAGCACCTACAACATGGCACCTTCCATACACACACACACAATGTATAATTTATATACATATACAAATGAATGTTCATATATTGTCATCATTTAATGACTGTCTTCCATGATGATATGTCTACAACTCTTTCCTGCAATCAGACCTAGACACAATGCAGCAATGGATCACAGACTGGCAACTGAAACTGGCTGTGGACAAGTGTACCACCATGCATTTTGGGAGAAAAAACCCTGCATCCACATACTCCCTCCACAACACTGATATCAAGAAATCCTCTTGCGAGCGTGACCTAGGCATCACTGTCAGCAGTGATTTGCGTTGGACAAAGCATATCTCTAAAATTGTCAAGAAGGCCGAGGGTATCTTGGCATCACTCAGCAAGACTTTTGTTAGCCGCTCTCCAGCCATCTATTTAAAACTGTATACAGCTATGGTACGACCACACTTGGAATTCGCATCATCAGTTTGGAACCCCTATCTTGCTCAGAACATTGACCTCCTGGAATCTGTCCAGAGACGTGCAACCAAACGCATACCCTCCATCAGACACCTACCATATTCTGAGCGCCTTGTTTCCCTGGGCATGGATTCACTGAAGCTCCGGCGTCTGGCGACGGACTTGGTGAACATCCACAAAGTTATCAACTACCTCACCAACAACAACACTGAACACCTTTTTGATCTCCATGTGTCTAACACACGTGGACATGCCTACAAAGTCAGAAAACAACACAGCTCCCATGACTTTCGGAAACATTTTTTCACGCTCAGAGTTGCTGAAGCATGGAATAAACTGCCTGCGTCAGTTGTTGACTGCCATGACACTGCATCCTTTAAGGCCCTCATGCTTTCCGAAATCCGCCGAAACTACACCTGATTATATATACACTTTAGATGAGTTGTAGTGCACCTGAGCACTGTACACAATTATTATTATTATTATTATTATTATATGGGTTGGACAGTTTGACAAGAGCTAAAGAGCTTATAAACAAAACATATGTTATGTATGTGACATCGATAATATTTATATATACTCCTACATATATTCACACACACACATGTATGTGTAGATATGTGTGTGTGTGTGTGTGTGTGTGTGTGTCTAAAGGCATATGGCTCAGTGGTTAGAGTGTCGAGCTTACGATCGTGAGGTTGTGAGTTCGAATCCTGGACCGGGCTGCGTGTTGTGTTCTTGAGCAAGACACTTTATTTCACGTTGCTCCAGTTCACTCAGCTGTAGAAATGAGTTGCAACGTTACAGGTGCCAAGTTGTATCGACCTTTGCTTCCCCCTTGGATGACACTGGTGGCGTGAAGAGGGGTGGCCGGTATGCATGGGCGACTGCTGGTCTTCCATAAACAACCTTGCCTGGACTTGTGCCTGGGAGGGTAACTTTCCAGGTGCAATCCCATGGTCTGTGTCATGACCGAAGGGGGTCTCATATATATATATATATATATATATATATACATATAACAGAATTCATTGAAGTAGATACTTTATGTTGAGATGTCCTTTCTATTACCAGCCATCACTGTTTCCAAGTAAGGTAATATTTCCCTTGGCTGCTTTCACAGAAGATTATTAGAAATGAAAGACATTTTATAACTGTAGCATGATTTCAAGGGGACACAAATACTCAGGGATAAAAACATCCCCACACACACCTACAACAGCCCCACCCACATATATACAGTAATCATTCGCCATGTCATGGTCCACCTATTGTGCCCTCAGTACATCATGGATTTTTCTGGCTAATATATGTAAATTTATACTGTGGACTCCTCAGTATATTGTGGGTTTCTGCGACCAATAGGTATTTATATTTTTTTAAATTTTAATTATTTCTTTTGCTAAAATAAACATTTTCATGCCCAAAAATTAATAAATTAATAAATAAAAATATATAACACATTTATTAAAATATATTAAAAGAAAATACGTAGGCGCAGGAGTGGCTGTGTGGTAAGTAGCTTGCTTACCAACCACATGGTTCCTGGTTCAGTCCCACTGTGTGGCACCTTGGGCAAGTGTCTTCTACTATAGCCTCATGCTGACCGAATCCTTGTGAGTGGATTTCTACAGATCGAGCAAGGCCACCTACCTGAGGGTGTGTGTGATGAGTTCGCCTTCATACTCACTCGAACTTTGGGCTTTGCTACATTGACTCTAAGTCCTTTTGATTCTAAACCTAACTTCCACACCCAAAATTTCTTTTCTAATTACAGTAGTGATTTAACTATGAGGGCCAGGTCATCAGCATCGAGGAGCTTCCAGGGACAACCTGTCTTGAATTCCTCTGTTATAGCCTAGAGGACTATGATGAATAAAAGGGGACTGAGGATTGAACCTTGGTAGACCCCTACTTCTACTCAGAATTCTTCACTATTCTCATTGCCAATCCTAACCTTACTAACGGCCTCCCTGTAAAGGGCCTGTACAGCCCTTATCAACCATTCGTCAATCTCCAGTTTCCGCATCGCTCACCAGATAAGGGAATGGGGGACCCTGTCAAAAGCTTTCTCCAAGTCCACAAAAGCTAAGTATAGGGGTTTATCTTTAGCTAGGTATTTTTCCTGCAGTTATCGAACCAGGAATATGGCATCAGTGGTGCTTCTACCCAGCACAAAACCGAACTGCATCTCATCTAAGCAGACTCTCTCCCTAATGAGATGGGCTATAACCCTCTCAGTGACCTTCATCACCTGATCCAGCAGCTCGATACCCCTGTAGTTATTTCTATCTAGAGCATCACCTTTACCCATGTAGCAGCTGACTATAGTGCTGCTATGCCAGTCGTTGGGTATGACTCCATCATGAACTACCTGGTTTACAATGCGGGTGACTAGGCCTTGGCCCACACCACCAGATGTTTTAAGCATCTCAGCAGTGATTCCTGATGGGCCGGGGGCTTTTCCTGGCTTCATACCCTTAATTGCTTTATCTGCTAGGGAGCTGTCTATTCAGATATCTGGTCCCTCTACTAGGTCAACATTTGGCCAGCTCTCCTCTTTCCATTCATTCTCCACATTCAGCAGTCTTTCATAATGGCTTCTCCAAGCCTCTTTCTTTTCAGAATCATTAAAAGCAAGTGCACTATCATCCATGCGGACATATTTCTCTCCTGTGACATCAAAATTTTCTCTCACACACTGTCTTGCAATCCAAAATACCTCAGTTCTTTGGTCCTCACGTTGCTGGACATTGGCAAACTTCTTTTCTGCTTCGCTCTTGGCTATGTATACCTGCCACCCAGCCTCCCTTTGGCTACCTGGTACAGTTCCCTGCTACATGCTTAAAACATCTGGTGGTGTGGGCCAAGGCCTAGTCACCCGCATTGTAAACCAGGTAGTTCATGATGGAGTCATACCCAACGACTGGCATAGCAGCACTATAGTCAGCTGCTACATGGGTAAAGGTGATGCTTTAGATAGAAATAACTACAGGGGTATCAAGCTGCTGGATCAGGTGCTACTCCCACCCTTCCAGGCCTGTTTCTTTGCTCTAATGGCTTTGTCTACCATACTATTCCACCACCATCACACATAACTGGATCATCAGAGAAAGAGCCCACAAGAAATAGTAGCCAAATTTACCTCAAACCAGTATCCTATGAGCTTTTTTAAAATGGAAGAAGACATTGACCAACATAGCTCAAGTGGACAAATGGCATGTGTTTAGATGAACCAGATAGGTTGACCTACTAAAATAAACTGCAATGAATTGAAATTAAGCATGAATATGATTTTCAGGTTCAGTCCCACTGCAGGCACCTTGGGCAAGTTTCTTTTCTACCATAGCCCAGGCTAATCAATGCCATGTGAGTAGATTTAGTTGATAAAAAATGGTGTGTAGGAATGTATGTATTTGTATGTGTGTGTGTGTGTGTGTGTGTATGTGTGTTTGTCCACCCCATGCTTCACAACTGGTGTTGGTTTGTTTACATCACCATAACTTAGTTGTTTGGCAAAAAAGACTGCTAATAGAATAAGTTTCCAAAACACACACACACACACACAAGTGCCAGGGCCGATTTGTTTAATCAGACCTATTAAGGCAATATGCCCAGAATGGCTGAAATAAGTAAAAGAAACTAAAAGAACTAGAAAAAGAATACAAAAACCAACCGAGCAGCAAATGTTAGTGATTCTGAAGGAAAAGGGGAGATAATTTCAGTACAGTAAGAATCATTTCCAAAGAAAATTGCTAATTTTCAAGCTTAGGAGAAAATCTGATCTTTATTAGCAGACAAAGTATGATGCTATAATAAAAAAGTTTCTGGGAAATTAATTTCTATTCTTTTGATATTATCTCTGTACCACTTTGGTAGTCACTAACAACTAAAGGTAGGATTTTTTTCACTTTCTTTCTCTAACTAATAGGCATCTATTGATTTTAAGGGTAATCTTTTGGCTTATGCCATTGAATATATCGAAACCTATCTGATTTATCTTAATTTAAGTAAGTGGACTGCTTCAACCACATGGTTCCGGGTTCATTCCTACTGTGTGGCACCTTGGGCAAATGTCTTCTACTGTAGCCTTGGGCCGACCAAAGCCTTGTGAGTGGATTTGGTAGACAGAAACTGAAAGAAGCCCGTCGTATATAAGTATATATATATATATATTTGTGTGTCTGTGTTTGTCTCCGCAACATCGCTTGACAACTGATGCTGGTGTATTTTCGTCCACGTAACTTAGTGGTTCGGCAAAAGAGACCGACAGAATAGTACTAGGCTTACAAAGAATAAGTCCTGGGGTCGACTTGCTCGACTAAAGGCGGTGCTCCAGCATGGCCACAGTCAAATGACTGAAACAAGTAAAATAGTAACGAGTAGTCAAAACTATTCTTAACATTTGTATATTTGATAAACTCTTTCCACTGATCAATAAGGCTTCAGATAACTATACTCTCCTTACAAGACTAAATAGTACTGAAACATCCTTAGCCTTCACAGTGCCTACTAACAAATATTATATTTTACTCTAAACATAAAAATTTCACAATTTTCTGTGAAATTAAGACATAATTCTTAAAATAATTATCTCCCCTTCCTTTGAGACCTGCTCACAAATACTGCAAACTCTTTCATTTTCCTTCTCAAGCACAGAACAAAATTTGAAATAATTGAAATTCATTTATTTATTTATTTTTTGTACATGTCATTCAATACATTTCCCATTTTTCTGATGTCATGAGTAAACAAAAAGATGGATAGTGAAGGCTGGAGCATCTTTGATCATATATTTCTTCAGGCTAAATAACAACATCCATAAGCCAATAAGGGTACCTCTAAATGGTCACTTTATCTGCCAGAAATAGTAACCAAATCTTTCTCACATCACATCCAGTCATCCATAAAAGTAAAGATTTATGAGATATATTGGATAAATTGGGCCAAGGTACACTATATTTGAAAGCTGTGAAAGACTACTTAACTATGTTACCTATAGGAGGGGTTTAATACACCCCAACCCATGTGATACTGGTGGTTTGTAACTTTCAGTTATAATACATTTGACATGGTTTGGGAGCTTTTCTATGTTTATGCACAGAGAATTTTAAGAGTCTGTCATCACATTACAACCCTCTCAAGTATGAAAATTGCATCCATGTGCATGCTGCGTATTGCTTTAAGTGTAATTTCTTTTTATTGGTGTGATAGTAGATTGCTATAAGGTCATCACTAGAATATTGTCATCACTTATTGCTTTTATGTGCATTTCAATCCTGGTGCAATTCAATACAGAAACTAAAAGCACCAGCAATGTCCTACCACCATGTGAAATATCAAGTTTATACCAAATTCCAATCAAAAGATGGGTGGAGGGAATATGACTTCCCTTGTGGGAAATAGGGTGTTATAATAACCTGAGAGGAACAGGATTAGATAACAAAGAATGGCACTAAAGGAGAGTGAGAAATAGGTGGATGGACAAGAAACTAGGTGATTGCAGTAAATGAGAACAGTAGAGTGTGAGCTGTAGGAATTGAGTAAAAATGGTATATAAAATTGACAATAGAAATTTTTTATTAAAATATATTAAAACTGCAATTTAAGAGATTACACTGGTCTACAAGCTTTTTTGTATTTAGGAAATAGACATCATTCCCATACAAAATCGGTCTCTTGAATTCAAATATAACCTTCTTTTTGAGCTATCAGATCTAGTTTTTAAGTTATTGAACATTTCTATAGTTACTATGTATGTGTACACATCCAGTATGCAGTGTTCATTACCTTATTCTAATTCTAAGTTTTTTTTTCTTTTTCCATACTTTTTTGATGTTGTGTTGTACTAAGCAATAGAAAATGAGCAAGATGTCCTCTTCAAGAAAGTGTTGCATTAATTCTCCAAATGTTTTGTTATGTTTGTGGAGAATACACATTACCTGAAAATTGAAAAAAAACATCACTGATTTTGTTGAAAGAGCATACATGGCATATTTTGGGATCAAGCTGGGAGATCAAGATAAATATTGGGTACCACATAGTGTCTGCGAATATTGTACAGAACATTTGCATTAATGGACTAAAGAGACAAGGAAAATTATGAGGTTTGTTATACCAGTGGTATGGTGGAATCCCTATAATCACGTGGACGATTGATATGTTTGTAATCTAAATTTGAGGGGTATTAACTGGAAAAATCGACAAACGCTTGTCTATCCTATTCTTGCCTCTGCTGTTAGACCAGTTCCACACAGTGAAGAGTTTCCTGTTCCTGTCTTCAATGTCTTGCCTCAGATAACTTTACCATCAACCAAAGAAGATACATCACCTGAAGATGACACTAGAGATCAAGACTTTTCAGGTGAGACTTTACCTCAGCTATTCTCCCAGGTAGAGCTGAATGATCTAGATCATGACTTGAACTGCCCCAAAAATTCTGTAGAGCTGTTGGCTTCCCGACTGAAAGAGAAGAATCTTCTAGAGAATGGTATACATATAACCTTTTATCGGAGCCGACATGAAGGACTCCTTTCTTTCTTCACAAAAGGGGAAGTGTTGCTTTACTGCAGAGATGTCAGTGGGCTTCTTAATAAACTTGGCATTGAGGAATACAGCACTCAAGTCACTCAACAACTCTGAAGGAAAAATATGAAGAAGTTCAGTTGGTTTTAGAGAAGATACTGTATCATGATCATAAATGGGTCTTTCTCATCAGACAGCAATCTGGTTATGCCAAATACCCATGCTTTCTATGCATGTGGGACAGTAGAGACTGAGTAAACCACTATGTTAAGAAAGACTGGCCAGCTCAAACAAATATGGCTCCATGTAGAGCTGCCATAATATTGGAAGAACCTTTAGTTGAGTGAGATAAGATCATTTTCTCCCCCTTTGCACATCAAACTCAGATTGATCAAACAATTCGCCAAAGCTCTTGACAGAGGAATGCTTCAAGTATATCTGCAGTGTATTTCCAGACTTGAGGATTGAAAAACTTAAAGTAGGGATTTTGGATGGACCACAGATCTGTAAGCACTTGAGGGACACAAATTTTGTGAAAATGATGAGCGAAAATGAAGCATCAGCTTGGCTAGCCATTGCAGAAGTAGTGTAAAATTTCCTTGGGAATCACAAAAGTGAAAACTATAAAGATCTTGTTACCAACTTGATATCAACTTTTCGTGATATTGGCACGAATAAAAGCATCAAAATACTTTGGCTTTTTAGTCATCTTGATCATTTTCTTGAAAATCTTGGAGATGTTAGCGATGAACAAGGTGAACGATTCCATCAGGACAACAAGGAGATGGAAACTTGGCATCAAGGACATTGGGACGCTGTGATGATAACAGACTATTGCTGGTGTTTAAAATGAGATACTACTGTTGCTCAACATTCAAGTGTAAATTTATTCTTTGAATTTTCTGCCAAAAATCTTTGCCAATGTGCATTTTCAATTTTGAATTTTTATTTCTACTTTGTTTTGTTTTGTGTTATGCTATATTGATTCATATTATATGCCTTTTATATGAATAAAATTCTCTATCAGGTCTAGTCAGAAAACTAGACCTGATAGAGAAAAACTGAAGTTATTTTTTAATTTAGCAGGCAAAATTACTTATGAATTCGTTGAAATATTCCAGGCACCAGGCAAAAAAATTTCTTGTTGCCCAGTGTAATTTGACATTGAGCCAAAGTATTGCTAAGAGTTTTGGTTTAATATATATATATATATATATATATGTATGAGTGTATTTACATTATGATTATTATAAGGACATGAGGACACATACATGCATACATACATACATGCATAACACACTTACACACACACATTTGCACTGAGAGAGAGAAAGAGAGAGAGAGAGAGAGAGAGAGAGAGAGAGAGAGAGAGAGAAAGCATACTTTGGTTTTTTATGGCACTAAATGGGGAACCAGTAGATGCTTTTCAAGAATTGTTCCTCATTGGAAAGCAGAGATATTGAGGCCTATTATAAAAACACTGACTGCACCTCATGTCACCATTATAAGAACAACAGGCATTCTACAGTCATATTTCCACTCAACCTGGTCACCATTTTGACCTCCTTACAGTTGAGCACATTCAAATTTTGAATCCTAATAACAACAAACTATATACCCAGTCAAAATAATTGCTGCTGGTGACCAATAATTATTTTGTTGGCATATGACAACTAAATAATTTTATTCATTTTAGTTGTGTGTGTGTGTATATATATATATAATATATATATATATTATATATATATATATATATATATATATATCAATCCATGCCAACATCATGGAATATGGACATTAAAGGATAATGATGATCTCTCTCTCTCTCTCTCATATATATATATATATATATATATATATATACTGCAAAGGAGGAGGGATCTTAAATTTCAGCAGATACCATATGAGCACTCTGTTAAAATATGAACTTGGCTAACTACATCGAATATATATATATATACATAGATAGATAAGATACATACATATATAAATATATATATATATATATAGACATATATTCATATATAGGCATATATATATACATACACATATATATATATAAATACATACATATTCATACATGTACACATATACATATATATTCATACATACATATATATATGAATAAATATATATATATATATGCATATATATACATATATATATATAGGCGCAGGCGTGGCTGTGTGGAATGTAGTTTACTTCCTAAACACTTGGTTACAGGTTCAGTTCCACTGGGTGGTACCTAAGGCAAGTGTCTACTCCTAAAGCCTTGGGCCGACCAAAGCCTTGTGAGTGGATTTGGTAGACAGAAACTGAAAGAAGCCTGTCATGTATATCTATGTGTGAGTGTCATTGTGTTTGTCCCCCACCATTGCTTCACAACTTAGCAGGCTGGCAAAAGAAACCGATAGAATAAGTTACAAGACTTTAAAAAAATAAGAACTGGGGTCAATTCATTCGACTAAAAATTCCTCGAAGTGATGCTCCGGCATGACTGCAGTGTAATGACTGAGACGTCTTCTGCCCAATATTCGTTATTTGGTCATCCCTGAACTCTAGAAGAAGATACTCGCCCAACACAATCTTATTCGTGAAAGATGCTAAACATCTGAACTGGTTTTGAAATCGTGCGGATACTATTGAGTTCTCTCCCCTACACTATAAAATTGATTTCTCATTTTTTTTTTTAAAGTAACGATAGTAGTTTTCGAACCATAGATAACAATAACCGGATGATAACTTTTAATATAAACTGAGCTTATTTAGGATCCAATCATCGTTTGACGACCTTGTGATTATGAAAAGCAAATTCCACTAATAAATATAAAGACGACAGCTACAATCACCGATGTCATGCGAAAAGAGAGCTTACTACGTGTAACATATTTTGATATGGTCAATAATATATCCGCAAAGCTTCCAAACCTTTGTAATGAGAAAGAGCTATTTAGAATTGTTAAGATCCAGACAGTTCGTTCGTAATCCTTGTGGTCACCTCAACAAAAGTTTCATTTCGCATGGAAGACATCAAATGTTCCAAATGGTTTCCAAAGCCATTGGTCAAGAAGATCCACGCATGTAGGGATTGCTATACACAGCAAACCAGCAATGGTGTCCCTAACAAGATTGTTACTAAAAAATTAAACAAATAAATAAACGAAAACTCACCGTATGATATAAATGAATAAAGGAACGATTAATAACATTTGATAAATAAAAAACAATATAAAATACGGGATGGTTACGATCAGAATACATTTTACAGTTCTAGTAGATCAGGACAGACAAGAGAACTATAATAATAGCATGAAGTGAAAACGGTACTGATACAGGTTTCAAATTTTAGCATAAAACTAGCAATTTCGGGGAAGGGTGCTAGTCGATTACATCGACCCCGAAAGGATGAAAGGAAAAGTCAACCTCAACAGAATTTGAATTCACAACATAAATACAGACGTAATATTGCTAAGTATTTAATCGGTCGTGTTAACAGTTCTGCCAGCTCGCCGCCTTACAGCCGGTATTAATATTACTAACCCTTGGGCGGCGAGCTGGCAGAATCGTTAGCACGACGGGCGAAATGCTCAGCAGTATTTCGTCTGCCGTTACGTTCTGAGTTCAAATTCCGCCGAGGTCGACTTTGCCTTTCATCCTTTCGGGGTCGATTAAATAAGTACCAGTTACGCACTGGAGTCGATGTAATCGACTTAATCTGTTTGTCTGTCCTAGTTTGTCCCCTCTGTGTTTAGCCCCTTGTGGGTAGTAAAGAAATAGGTATTTCGTCTACCGTTATGTTCTGAGTTCAAATTCCGCCGAGGTTGACTTTGCTTTTCATCCTTTCGGGGTCGATTAAACAAGTACCAGTTACGCACTGGGGTCGATGTAATCGACTTAATCCCTTTGTCAGTCCCCTCTATGTTTAGCCCCTTGTGAGCAATAAAGAAATAAATATTACTAACCCTAATTTCTAAATATGGCACAAGGCCGGCAATTTTGAGTAAAGGAGGATTAATGGATTATCATCAATCCCAGTACTTGATTGACAATTTATATTATCGACCTCATAGGGACTAAAGGCAAAATTGGCCTCAGCAGGATGTGAACTCAGAACGTAAAGAGCTGGAAAAAAATTCTGCAAAGTAGTTTTGTCAACTCCCTAACAATTCTGCCAGCTCACCACTTTGATAATAGTAAATGAATTCGGAGTTTGGCACAAGGCCAACACTTTTGAGGGGAGGGGTCAGTTGATCCCACTGACACTCTAACGATTTTGTCATCCCTCCACTTGAGTGATATAAATAATTCTTTCTACTGTAGGCACAAGGCCTGAAATTTTGGGGATAGGGATAAGGGATAGTTGATTATGTCGACCCCAGTAATTACCTACATACTGTAAGTAGGCTTGATCTCTGATAACATTATGTGTGATTATGATAGGCGGCTTCCATTGCTGTTATCATGAAGGGTACATAAGGTGACAAGCTGGCAAAATGCTTAGCAGTATTTCTTCTGTTGCTACATTCTGAGTTCAAATTCCGCTGAGGTTGACTTTGCCTTCATCCTTTTGGGGTCGATTAAATACGTACCAGTTACGCAGAGGTCCATGTAATCAACTTATTCTCCTCCCCCTTGTGGCAAAAATTTGAAATCGTTACTTTGAAGAGTACAGCTACAATGGCAGTGAGTGAGGGTGTCTCTACGTGGATGCCCGGCCGGTAGCTAACAGCAACCAAAATCTCCAGAGATTGAAAAAGGATCTTGCCTAAACACTGCAAGGTGTTTTTGTCAATCCAAATAATCTTTTTTTTTTTAATTTACCACCAAAATAAATTAATTTATATAAAAACATATTGCAAAAGGTTATAGGACATGCAGATGTATGTATGAATATATAAGTACAAATAAAATACAATGAGCAACCCACCAGCACAAGTTGAATGTCACCATCTAAACACAGAGTACCCCATGAGCAGGTGCAGGATACTGTTGCATCCGAAAGTGACTGCATGTATCCTGTTTGTTGGGTGAGATAAAAGACACGCCACATCCTCTGAGCAGATTTCTTTCAAGTAATGATAGACTACACTAGGAAACATTGGTTTTTGTTTTGTGCTGGAGATGTTTCCTAGTAATTTGGGGGTGCCAGTTTTAAAAATGAAATCTGTTTAGCTCTGTCACATCAAGATTTTTCAAATTCAAATATCTATTTTTCATCATTTCCAGGGTTGTCACCATATCTAAGGACAGATTTGGCTGCATCAAATGCAGATACACATAAGGAACTAGACATAACTTAGAAAACAGTTTCTTTTTCACTGTCATTTAAAGCAAATGCAACTACAAAAGTCATGATTTTAAATATCTTCAGTGAATAAAAAGCACCAAACTTAAGCAATTTTCACTGTTTTCAATATAACCAGTTTTAAATTTCATAATAGAAATGTTCTGTATATAATCAGATGTTAATAAACATGTTGCTGTGGTCCTTGACATCATGTTTCATATTTTTTTAATTTGTAGGTATGCCCAGTGCCTGATTTAGTGTGACTATCATTGCAAACCAGGTGAGACATGTGATGCTGAACCCTCTATTTCATAAGAAATAGAAATAGTTAAAATTCTGGTAATTTGAATGGCCACTTAATGTTGAAATAATGAGGTCACATGAGTCAAAGTTATTTTTTTGTCTAGCTTGGTCAAAGAACATATATGCTCCTTATGGAACTTTACCATCACAAATCTGAATTTCCTTAATTTGTATCGGAATCAAAATCGCTCAAAAATCAATGGAAATTGTAGTTGTGATACCAGTGCCGGTGGCACATAAAAGATATTTCTTTATTGCCCACAAGGGGCTAAACATAGAGGGGACAAACAAAGGGATAAAGTCGATTACATCTACCCCAGTGAGTAACTGGTACTTAATTTATCGACCCCGAAAGGATGAAAGGCAAAGTTGACCTCGGCGGAATTTGAACTCACAACGTAGCGGCAGACGAAATACGGCTACGCCTTTCGCCCGGCGTGCTAAAGCTTCTGCCAGCTCGCCGCCTTACATGGTGGCACATAAAAGAACCATCCGAACGTAGCCGTTGCCAGCATCACCTCGACTGGCCTCCGTGTCAGTGGCACATAAAAAGCACCAACCGATCGTGTCTGTTGCCAGCCTCGCCTGGCACCACGTAGAAAGCACCCACTACACTCACGGAGTGGTTGGCATTAGGAAGGGCATCCAGCTGTAGAAACACTGCCAGACCAGACTGGGCCTGGTGCTGCCTCCTGGCTTCCCAGACCCCAGTTGAACCATCCAACCCACGCTAGCATGGAAAGCGGACGTTAAATGATGATGATGTAACTTGACATTTTTGAGAAATGCTTTTCTCCGGTAACAACTGGCTTGAATACACGTTTCATATTTCAGAAGTACAACCAGTTGTGAGAGAAGAAAATGCAAAAGCAATCCCAATGTCTGCTGTATTTGTGGATGTTACACTTTAGCTAGGCAGGGAAAAAAAAAAAATCAGATTTTGTAAAGAAAGCTTACCTTACTTTGACATGAAACAGTGAGTACCCCATATAGTGTGTAATGTAGGAGACAGGGAGACACTGAGACTTTTTTTTTTTTTGAAATACTTAAGCAGAAAGTTTCTAGCTTTGCCTTGTTAGAAAATTAAGGTATGTCAGATTAGGCAGCTATTGCAGGGTGAGTAGTTTTTGGAGACTATGTCAAGCATTGAAAAAAAAAAAAAAAAAAAAAGCATCGAATGCTTTTGCTGCTGTGTCTAATTTCCTAGGAATCAGGAAGTGGTCAAATCATAAAGAATTTATGCAGATCCTGTTCAGTCTTCGAGCACAGGACTGCAACATGAGTGTAAAAGTGCATTCCCTGTAAATCTTGGTTCAATGAATGATGAGCAAGGAGAAAGCTTCCAAGATACTAACACCATGGAAACTAGATATCAAGGCAGGTGGCAGCTGACTACTACTACTACGTGTCTGCAAAGCAGCACCAAATTCACTCCTTGAGTAGCTGAAATTCCAGTTTGACAGAAATATTAATCCTAAAATGTACTATTTGATATGTTAGTTTCTCATTTCAGTATTGCATTTAAAGGCAAAACTCCTTAACGACCATTATCACCAATTAACCCTCTTTTGAAACACGTGTTAGAAATAGGAACCAAGTCTCTCAAAACACACATTATCGTTTTAAATAAGTATGATATCAGATAATGTAGTCCTACATTATCTGATAATAGTTATATGTCAATGCAAGGACTGCTTTTAATCACAGGCCCACAGGATGTTTAAATTTGCTTGTACCATGAAGTCCAAGGGCGATAATTCAAATGACTGATAAAATTCCTTTCGTACCATTTTAGAACGAAATCCAGATAAGGAATAAGTTTTTATTTAATGGTGGTATACGAGGGAGGTCAATCTAAATATGCGCATGGAAAAAAAAATTACCAAAGAGCTTAATGTCTCTTCCATTAAATGTATAAATTTTTACTATTGTTTTTTTTCTGCAAATTGATTAAGTTAGCTTAGGCTTCTTTCTTGCAGGTAAAATATATGAACGAAAAAATTTTTATATACATCTTTCAATTTAGTATAACGTCTAGTAAAAATATATCAACTGTGACCTCTTCGTAATAATTCTCCAGAGCTACCAAATTTGAAAACTTAGTGAACTTTCGATTTGACACTAAGTTCTCAAATTTGGTAGCTCTGGAGAATTATTACGAAGAGGTCACAGATGACCTCCATCTTGATAATTGCAATGGCAGCATTGTACAGCAGGTCACAAGTAACTTGATTGCATTCAATGCCAGTTTTCCAAAGATTAGATGGATTGACAGGAACTGGCAGGGCCACACCAGATTCAATAGTACTTTTGCTTGGCTTTTACAACTGGATGCCCATCTTAACACCAACCACTATAGTGTATTTGGGGACTTCGCTTCAGGATATCAATTGTGGTGGACAGGTCTCCAGTACAGCAATGCACCAATATTTCAGTCATTCCGTGATCATCCAGGTCTTCCTACAACTTTCCAAATCTGCACCACGTGACCTAACTAGTGCACACTACCTTTTATGCCCAAGTTTTTCCTCAATACACCAGAACTGTTGCACATCCAGCAAAGCATAGCAACTTCGTTGCCCTAGGTCTTCACACATCCTCTCATTTGCTGAGGCTTTCCTCAATAGACATAATTGTGGCACAATTAATTATTGGAAATGCGTCCTAGAATAATGCTATAAATTTGGTCTGGAATTCAACCAGAGCAACGTTTGGGAACAAAAAATGAAACAGCCAAATCCATCAATATCTCAAATATCAAGCTTAAATATAGATTCTTTTTAAAAAAGTCAGTGATTAGGAAAATATATTTCTGTTAATTGCTGAGATTTAAGGGTACATATATTAGCAGCCAAGCCATTTAATGGAACTGGTTACATCAACAGGCCTGTCACTGCATTTCTAAGGATACGAGATATCCAAGTGACTTCCGATAACATCTATAGTTTGTAAAGGACCAGCTTGTCACAGATAATATAACTGGATAAGTACCATCTTCTAAATTCCACTTACAAGGATTAGTGAACTAAGACAATTGTGCAATGCAGTTCGGTCAAAGGCTAAACTTGGTTTCAAAATTTAATCATGCAACCATGCCTTTACATAGTTACAAGCAATATTATCTCCCCACGAGAGATTTCATTTGTAAGCCTTTTATGCCCACATCACTTTACTGTATGCTGACCAATAAGACCAAATTATGTGCATAGTTGTACACTAAACAAAATTTTGATTTTTTCCCCTAATCCTGTAAATTTAGCTTACTGAATTCAAATTATCTTCCTTCCGCCGGGTGAAATGCTTAGCGGTATTTTGTGTGCCGGTACGTTCTGAGTTCAAATTCTGCCAAGGTCAACCTTACCTTTCATGGTCAATTAAATAAGTACCAGTTACGCACTGAGGTCGGTATAATCGACTTAGCCTGTCCTCTCTGTGTTTAGACCCATGTGGGTAGTAAAGAAATAAGTATTTCGTCTGCCATTACATTCTGAATTCAAATTCTGCCAAGGTTGATATCATTGACAATCACTTTTGTCTGTCCCCTCCGTGGGCAATAACGAAATAAGAAACATTAGAAATTTAGTTTTTGTATCTTCAAATAACCAAATTTTGTATACAATAAACACCCATTCTCCATGCTAGAGGTATTTACCAATGTCATGGTGAGGAAAAGACAAAAAAGTCAATGTACATACAACTAAGCATAAATAATTTGTAAATCAAAATTGAAAAAATCTTTAGGTGGGAAGGAACATGCTAGAACTCAGAAATGACGTCTCTTGTCAGGTTAAAAATGCTTCTAGTGAACTCCAGAGATATTACAGCCATGACCATCTCATCTTTTAGACATTACGTTAAGGATTACATTAATAAATGCCTCTTTCTTCAGGAGTTTAATGGATATTTAACTAATGTCCAACAAGCTGCATGATTACCAGGTAGCTCAAATGCTTTTAGTTGCCAGTATTTTGAATACATAGCTACAAGTATTACCATCATCCACCCCTTGTAACATTTCCTAGCTTTTGCTGATATATACAAAACAGATTTTAAAGATTCTCAATAGTTAATTTTTACTTTTCATGCAATTTAGTTTCATCAATGTAGTTATAAAACAAACGACCAGAGTTCATTCACTTTAAAATGTGAAGTCATTGGCTTCTACTTTTCCTTACTGTTTAATTTCTCGCTAGTGTTAAAACCATTGAAAAAAATTAAGTAAAACAAAAAACTTTGTAGCTGATATGATTGCTTTTATTTTCAGCTAGCTCTTTTGTGCCACCGTTTTTAAATTATTTAATATTCATCTCCTTCCTCTTCTTCAGCATCAAATGTGTCGACTCCAACCTCTTCATAGTCTTTCTCCAGAGCTGCCAAATCTTCACGAGCTTCAGAGAACTCACCTTCTTCCATACCTTCTCCCACATACCAGTGAACGAAAGCACGCTTGGCATACATCAAGTCAAATTTGTGATCAAGACGAGCCCAAGCTTCAGCAACAGCTGTGGTGTTGCTCAACATGCACACAGCACGTTGAACCTTAGCAAGATCACCTCCTGGAACAACAGTTGGTGGTTGGTAATTGATACCAACCTTGAAGCCAGTTGGACACCAGTCAACGAACTGGATTGACCTCTTTGTTTTGATAGTTGCAATGGCAGCGTTGACATCTTTTGGTACGACATCACCACGGTACAACATACAGCAGGCCATGTATTTCCCATGACGTGGATCACACTTAACCATCTGGTTTGCTGGTTCAAAGCATGCGTTTGTAATCTCAGCTACATTCAACTGCTCATGATAGGCTTTCTCAGCAGAAATGATTGGTGCATAAGTAGCCAATGGGAAATGAATTCGAGGATAAGGTACCAAGTTGGTCTGGAACTCAGTCAGATCAACGTTAAGAGCACCATCAAACCTCAGAGAGGCAGTGATTGAACTGACAACCTGAGCAATCAAACGATTCAGGTTAGTGTAGCTGGGACGATCAATATCAAGATTTCTTCGGCAGATATCGTAGATGGCTTCATTATCAACCATGAAAGCACAATCAGAGTGCTCAAGAGTGGTATGGGTGGTCAGGATAGAATTGTATGGTTCTACAACAGCAGTTGCTACTTGAGGAGCAGGATAAACAGAGAATTCTAGTTTAGACTTCTTTCCATAGTCAACACTGAGACGTTCCATAAGAAGAGATGTGAATCCGGAACCAGTACCACCACCGAAACTGTGGAAGATTAAGAAACCTTGAAGGCCAGTACATTGGTCAGCAAGTTTGCGAATTCTGTCAAGAACCAAATCAATATGTTCTTTTCCGACAGTATAATGACCTCTGGCATAGTTATTGGCTGCATCTTCCTTGCCTGTAATGAGTTGTTCAGGATGGAAAAGTTGTCTGTACTGACCGGTACGAATCTCATCTGAAAGTAAAAAAAAAAAAAAACCTCATTTGAATCATTTGCTCAAAAGTTGAATGAAATTAAAATTTCCAAAATTTAACAATAAGATACAGAAATACATATGAAAATACTCACCAACAACAGTGGGTTCCAAGTCTACAAAAACAGCCCTGGGGACATGTTTTCCAGACCCTGTTTCACTGAAGAAAGTGTTGAAAGAGTCATCTCCACCGCCAACTGTTTTGTCAGATGGCATCTGACCACTTGGCTGGATTCCATGTTCCAGACAATAAAGTTCCCAGCAGGCATTACCAATCTGGACTCCGGCCTGTCCGACATGAATACTGATACATTCCCTCTGAAAAAGATAGATTCTATACTTTTAAAACAAAAAAACTCAATCGATCAAGGAATTGACAAATATTACATTCCTCTAGTTGATAATAGCAACTAAATAATAATCTTAGCCGCATACTCGAGTTGCAATATTAATTCTAGATGCATAACAGATAAAACAGAACAGATGATAGTGGCTTTCCACATAAGAACGTAAGTCTTTTGAGAAATGAAATTGCTTGGCACTTGGCTTCAGCTCTATGAATAGACACCAAAATAAAATTCTACTGTAGGTACAAAGTCTGAAACTTTCGAGGAGATTAGATCGATTACACCGACCTCAGTACTCAATTGATACTTCCTTTATCAACCCGAGAAGGAAAAGTCGACATCGGCGGAATTCGAACTCGCAAACGGACGAAATGCCACTAAGCACTTTGCCCGGCGCGCTAATGATTCTTCCAACTCGCAGGAATATATAATACTGCAAATAAAAAGCTCGTCCAACCGACGAAGCCTCTGTACATATAATACTAAATGTATAACGTCAATTTCTTAGGAGTGGGAGAGACTGCGTAAAGTTCTTTTTTTGGTTACTTTTTTTTTTTTTTTTTTTTTTTATTAAACCGCCGAAATTCACTTATATGTTGAAACTAATCACAATCAAATTCTTCTCACAGGTTAGCCAATACGAAAATATTGCAGAAAACACTATACGGCACTGCAGTGGGATCGATCGAATTCGTGACTACATGGTTCTGAAACGAATTTCTTAATTATGCTCCCCACCTCCCCCACCGGGTTGTTGGTTAATATACCCTCCTTTAAAAAATCATGGTAAACAGCAATAACGCCATCGGAAAAAGCCAGATTTCATATAAATTCGTTTACTCTTAGACTCTTATTAACTGACATAATTTCAGCACTTTAAAACATTTACGCAAATGCAGGCAAAAGATTACATTTTATTCAATTTAAAAAGCACTGACGTTTTTCTTTGCAATTATTTGGGATATTATTCATAAGGCGGGACGAATCAACAAGAACGAAATATGGTATATCATAATTTATAAAAATAAATAAATAAATAAAACTTTCCTAAGACAAAGGCTTCTGAAACTAATGTTCGTCTGTTAAAAAAAAAAAAAAAAAAAATGCGGCATGTCACGTTCCTCTCAGTCATTCTCACACGTAGTAGTCGCAGAAGTTTCGAATACTGTACCAGACCAACCTAGAAATAATGGCTGATGGTTCGAGTGGCTTAGCTTAAAAGTGATGACTAATACTAGCAGAACATCTGAAGGTATCATATAGACAATGGTTCATAATGTACATATAGCCAATAATCAATAATTTTAATTTCTCCCAACCCCGCCGTTCAGGTCAAAATGATAACAGTTTTGGTATATAGCGGTTGCGAATGCGGCATTTCTTCCGCAATGCAATCACGAGGCACGAAATGATGACAAATAGCTTTCAACAGATGATAATGATGGAACTTAAGTGTGTATTAATGACTTGGAATCTTTTTTTTTTAAGAGAATAGAGTATGATGATTTAGCTGCTATTTCTAGCACGTCGCAAAGGATTGACCGTTACGGTCAAGTTACTAGAGAGGTGGAGGATGTAAAAAGATATTTAAAAATGGCGGAGTTTGCTGCGTGGTATCTATTCACACCCACATACATACATTGAGTGGAGTAAGGGAGGGGGCAGTTGAAAGTATTCGAAAATCCTTTCTTGGTGAGTCAACTGTCAGACAACCTAAAATCCTGTTTTAACATCTAACAAACTAGCAGCTGATGATACAGATAATAGCACCCGCCTTTCTAATCTAACGACTTTATCCTGATGATTACTACAAAGAAAACTGTACTTAAATCTTATTAAACGGATTTGGTTTATACAACAGAAATTTAATAAACGAAAATAATTATATTCACTTATTTTTAAATTGTCACTTTATGCCACCAAATTACGAAATGGAAATTCGTAATATAGTGTCGGACAAAAATGTCTTGCCGCCAAAAAAAACCGCCGTACGTTGATAACTTTACTTTTCACCCTTCCGCAGCCCAGTAAAAATAAAATACGTTAATGTACTGGAGTTGATTTAATATTCTAATCAAGACTTAGGTCAAAGTCAATGCAGAAATAACATTTCTACACCTAAATTAAAAGCCAATTATTTCGGAATAAGCGGCACACTGTAATATTTAACATTTTTTTCAGGAATTTCAGATCTTGTTTAAAAACTGTTACTGATGATAGTCAGGTGTGTGCTGCATGTAAGACAAGTGATTTGAATTAGCGCTGCCACAAGAGCGAACGTTTTCTAGACAATGCGAGTAGTAATAGCCATTGTCTATAATTCACAAAAGGCGAAATGACCAGGAACAAATTAACAATACGAGGCCAAATATTCTATTCTTACAATTATTGTTCAAAATATTGGCAATCAAATTTAATTTTTGCGCATAGATACATGAAACGTCTATACAACTAAACGCAATTTATAAATCGCTGTGGATGAGGCTGGAAAACTAATTTAAAGCCATTCATGTTTTCAAAACCCACAATTAAGAATTAAATTATTTCTACAAACGCAGAGAACACTTTTGTACATTCTCTCCACACGAATCATTCATTCTTAAATTTCTAATGAACTATCTGTACATGATGATCATATTCATTCAGTGGAAATTTGCTTAGCGGCTGTTGATTGCAGGTATTATTAGCAAAAGCAACGTCTATTTTTCAGCGCGCGACGCTATTCCATTCAGTGAAGCGATGTTCGTTCTCACGAGGTATGGGAAAAGTTTTGAAATATACTACAAATGAAGAATTACAAAATTTACATAGCAATTTGAGCAAGCTATCACTACCTCACAGGGAAGAAAAGGGGGAACGAATTGTGAATATTCCTGAATATTCTTTTAAAATTGAAATTGAATGAAAAAAATATTTCGTATCGTAATTCTTTTATGAAATGAAGGAATACTATATATAAAAAAAATCTGCTCTTTTCCTTCCACATGAGGTAGTAATAGCTATTCTGAAGGTCCACCGTGATTTGAATATAAATCGGTTATTCTCATTATTCCTCGAGGAACAATAATTTTACACAAACTTTTAAAAATAATGAGAAATTACTTCCCTCGAAAAAAAAAAAAAAAAAAAAAACTATCACGAAGAGGCGAACTCATCACAGACTAGCAGCACATGGGCGGTTGAAGCAAGAGGAAATCGCAAGTATTTTGTACAGCAGTGATAGGGAAGGGCACTTGTTATTTTCTCACTTTTTATGGGATTTGACGATTTTGTTTGCTCAATGCATAAATGAAGAAAGCAAAATTTGTGGCTAAATGATGTGCAAAATAGCGCATCGAGATTTTTCAAATTAGTTTCCAGACTTACATCAGTACAACCACAAATCTGTGGCGGTGGTGCAGGCGATCGATTTAGTCGACTACATTCCTAGATTGGAAATTTAATTTATTGATCTCCTACCCCACATGGAAAGGATAATAACAACCACGTCAGTAGAAAGATTCGCTAAAGCGTAGGGCAAAATTCCTTTGCGGCATTTAGCTACATCCCACCGAGGGAAACTGCCTATCTTTCTGGTGGTAATAAAGAAGAAAAAAAAAATGAAATACTAGTCAATTTACGTTCCTGTAAAATATCCTAGAATATAAAATGTTTTAAAGAACGAGTGTTAAGTAGGGAAAAAGATCTCAAACACTTGAATGCCTCTGGTTAATTACTTATTCAACAGTTATTATGGGAGACTTCAAACACGGTTTTGTACACTAAACGATGTAGCTTCTATAAATGACAAGACCATGGTAAGAAGGCGAAATAATGATTCAACTCGATATAATTTCAAACGTTGTGAAATAATGGACACAAAAATAGTCCCAATCATTTATAGTTCCTGAAACGAGGTATGAGGAAAAAATATCGAAGAATGCCAAGCAAACAGTTGGCCTACATTCTGTACAAAAGGTTCCACCTAAGTGCTTATGCCCTTAACAGGCTAATTACTGACATAATGCACAATGCCACAAATTTTAGTTGGGGTGAGATATAGTTAAATTGCACTTAGTGCTTGACTCCGTTTCTCCGACTTCGGAAGTACAAAAGTTATTCGGCAGAATTGGAACAGATATAGCAAACCTATGACAGAAATGGCTGGTATTTACGCAGAATCTATTACGGGGAGAGAAAAAAAAACGGGATGCAATGAGCCTTCCCAATAGGGAAGATATTTGCTAATAGTAATTAACGCGATGTTAGGAATTTTTTCGAACGGACTTATCTGTTGTGCGTAAATGAAATAATAATAATTTGAATATAACAGCAATAACTGTCAGTTATCATTGTTATTATAACTTACCATGTTGTCTTGATGTCTTTTCAGTTGAAGAGAGGAAGCGAAGAATTAAAGAGATTCTGTGAGGTTTTGGGGGTGGTAAATTAACAGCGTTCGTGCTCACACAGATATGAGGTATCGTTCGTGAGTTTGAAAACTGCTGCTAATGCGTGAAACCTCGCTTATATAGTAGTCAACCCTACCCCCCCCCTCCCCCAACTACCCACTTTTATTTTATCTCCCACTGTCTACATCACCGATTCGTTGGCGCCCTCCCCCTCGTTCGTGCTGACAATTCTGTTGGAAACAGGCAATATTATTAGATTTCACTGCCGATCCTCACTCGTTTACAGTCTATCTTTCTTTCCCCACCCCCTTTTATTTCTCTCTCTCTCTCCCTCCCTCCCTGCCTCTCTCTCTCTCTCTGTCTTTCTCTCTGTTTCTTACTTGCTTACTACATTACTGACTGCTTAGTTTTAATTATTCTTTCATTTTTTCTTACAATCTAATCCGATTGACCACACACATACACACGTGGCTACACATATATACAGTACCCGTCCACAATACAATTACTCATAAACAACATAGTTCTTATTCTTCTGCTTTATTATACCCGTTGATAGTTCACTACAGCTCTTTTTCACGTCCGTTTTAATCATCACCATCACCGTCCTTACGAGTACTCCCGTGTGTAGCCGCTCGACTTGCTCGGTATAGCATCCTAATCTTCCTCAAATAGTCCTTATATATCAGAAATATATATTTCTAAGTGATCAGAAATACATATTTAAAAAATATAAAACATGATGGAGTGGTCATGGTCGGAGCGCTTTGACCAAGGTTTGCCTGTGTTTAAATAACTACTACTACGACGACGACTAGTAGTGGGGGGGGGGCTCTGCGTTGACGCCCAACCTGCTTTAGCAGTTCAATCTCTTTCCAAAGGGCTCCTACTGTCATTCATAAGCAATGAGCATGTTAGATAATGTAGTTCTTACCAACACATAAAAAGACTGCGTTGTCTCAGCTGAGATGCTTTTCACCCCTGGATGTCAGGGGTGACTGCGGAATCATCATCATCATCATTACCACCGAACTACTACGATTGATATTATTCTCACTACTAATATAATCATTATCCTCAGCATACATCATTGTATCTGAATGCTACACCTATCTAGATATGTTATCATAGAAAAAAATGTCTCTCTTTTAAAAGCATACAGACACATCCACTGCTCACATTGCGGCGATCTCTAATTATTGGGCTACATCCAACAAAAATCTTCCAAGTCGCAACAAATCTCCTAAACCATACCTCCAAAATAGTCGTGCAACCGATTGGCAAAGACTCGTGATCACGTCACAGACATTCTCTCTCTCTCTCTCTCTCTCTCTCACTCTCACTCTCTCTCTCTCTCTCTCTCTCTTTCTCTGTATCTATCAATCTATTTATCTCTCTATCTATTTCTTATTCTGTTACTATTATCCTCTGTGGAGGCGCAATGGCCCAGTGGTTAGGGCAGCGGACTCGCGGTCGTAGGATCGCGGTTTCGATTCCCAGACCGAGCGTTGTGAGTGTTTATTGAGCGAAAACACCTAAAGCTCCACGAGGCTCCGGCAGGGATGGTGATGATCCCTGCTGTACTCTTTCACCACAACTTTCTCTCACTCTTACTTCCTGTTTCTGTTGTACCTGTATTTCAAAGGGCCGGCCTTGTCACTCTCTGTGTCACGCTGAATATCTCTAATTACACGTTAATTTCACGAGCAGGCTGTTCCGTTGATCGGATCAACCGGAACTCTCGTCGTCGTAACCGACGGAGTGCTTCCATCCACTATTATCCTCTACAACAGGACCATCTTTACAGCGTTATAGGCCTCCGAGCAAAGCAACATACAGTGACCTCTCAACCGCAGAATACGTAGATTAGCACTCGGTCCCCCTGCTATCTCTCCTCTTCGCATTACTTCTATTGAGACGTGTCAACCAGGCTTAGTCTGGTTTAATACTCGCACCTGGTCTTTGGTTGCCTTTTGCAACTCTACTGCAAGCATTCGGACGCGAGCTGGCAGAAACGTTAGCACGCCGGGTGAAATGCTTAGCCGTATTTCGTCTGTCTTTATGTTCTGAGTTCAAACTCAGCCGAGGACGACTTTGCCTTTTCATCCTTTCTGGGTCGACAAATTAAGTACCAGTTGCGTACTGGGTTGATCTAATCGACTGGCCCCCTCCTCCAAAATTTCGGGCCTTGTGCCTAGAGTTGAAAAGAATATTGTTGGCTTATGAACGCTGCCCATACATCCTACATGATTAAACACTTAGAAAATAACAACAGAATCTATATGAGTTATGAGTTTTTTTTTTTTGTGGGTTTTTTTTCTCAAAACAAAACTACTTTACTTATCTACCTCCAAGTCTATGTTGTGCTGATGACGGCCTTTGAGCGAGAAACACGTGTTCACGACTATTCTCTCACCGACAAACAATAAACCTGTCCTTTTCCTTAATGGCATATCAGCTTTGTGGATTCTTGAATCGTGAGAGAGCGAGAAACACGTGTTCACGACTATTCTCTCACCGACAAACAATAAACCTGTCCTTTTCCTTAATGGCATATCAGCTTTGTGGATTCTTGAATCGTGAGATTATCTCTACTTTTAAATGGAGTTGGTCTTAACCGTCCAAAGAGGCGCGAATAATTTTAACGAACCCTCTTTTACTTGTTTCAGTCATTTGACTGCGACCATGCCGGAGCACCGCCTTTAGTCGAGCAAATCGATCCCAGGAATTATTCTTTGTAAGCTTTATTCCATTGGTCTCTTTTGCCGAACCGCTAAGTTACGGGGACGTAAACACACCAGCATCGGTTGGAGGGACAAATACAGAGACACAAACACACACTCATATATACATATACACGACAGGCTTCTTTCAGTTTCCGTCTACCAAATCCACTCACAAGGCTTCGGTCGGCCCGAGGCTATAGTAGAAGGCACTTGCCCAAAGTGCCACGCTGTGGGACTGAACCCGGAACCATGTGGTTGGTAAGCAAGCTACTTACCACACAGCCACTCCTGCGCAAGAATTTATGTTGTAGTTCATATACCAGTTATTTGATTACGTTGTTCAAATGTACGACACTAACATTCTGAGTTATTTATCTCAGCTCATCTTTGTTTAAATTATGCAAATTACCTATGTCACAAATGTGTTCCTATTTATTACGGGTCGTTCAAGCGGTATGAGTCCTTGCGTTATCTTTCTTCAGAACTTGCATTTTACTAACTAATGCTAGCTATTTTTGCCGCACACTGACATACATTTGTCAGATGCTGAGCTCACCTGATATTCTCCGAGTGTTACTCCCCAGATTTGCCTGTACGGTTTGGAGCATGGCCTCGGAATCGAAGTTCTTGAAACCCGAACGAAATTTCTCGAACCATCTTAATAGTGTACTGTGATCGACTGCGCTTTACCTTTCGCATTTGGTTGCTTCCACAACGTTATGGCCGATGCTGAGCTGACCTGATGCTCTCCCTAGATTTACCTGTACGGTTTGGAGTATGGCCCCGGAATCGAGGTTCTTGAAACCTGAACGAAATTTCTCGAACCATCTTAACAGTGTAATGTGATCGACTGCGCTTTACCTTTTGCATTTCGTTGCTTCCACGACATTATGGCCGAACTCGTCAAGCATAATTTCCTGAATTAGATTATGTTGCACATTTATCTGTGCAGATTTCAAATCACATACGTTGTGAAGCAATTCACAACACGTCTGCACACCAACTACCATGATACTACCAGCCTCAGCTGGTACCTTGAACTGCTTCGTTCACGTGATATACATGCCGCAAAATAGCATATATTGCAAATATTGTAAAACTCTCGGCTCGCCTTTTGACTCTTAACGTATGCAAATTTATGCTATTGACCAATTGCAGTTAATTTCCTTTGCAGATATAGCTGTGTTGTTAAAAAGTATCCCTGAGCGGTACTTTGGGCAAGTGTCTCCCACTGCAACCCAGACCAACTAACGCTTTGTGAACTGAATTTAGTAGATGGAAGTAGTATAGAACACCGTCATTTACGTCGCGCGCGTGTGTGTTTGTCTCTCCACTTCTTGACATGTGTAAGTTTGTTAACGTCAGATAATTTAGCGGTTTAGTACCAGACATAGAATAAGTATTAAGGTTGATTTCTTCGACCAAACCTGTTAAGGCGGTCTAGCCTGGCCGCAGTCCAAAGACTGAACCAAGTAAAAGAATTAAAAATGATCTATAGGCCGTTGCTAATAGCTTATTCATTCGTGGCCTGCTGGCTTTTTGCGACATCACAGACTGTTTGGCCATTATTATACTATATCGGTTCGACTGATTTTTGTTTTGGCATTTAGGTACGATGCTGATCTACAGAGTGAAGATCCACAGAAAACAGTGAAATCACGTGATAATGTTGTGCCATCCATCGGTATAGACAATTGTCTCGTCAGCCGATATAGTCACTACGCGTCAACGTGCAGTGTATCTCTGGTCGTTAGTAACAGTTTAAAGGTGATCTCCGCAACACATCCAGTTATGTTGGAGGAACTAATATTAATTGTTACCAATACTGCTATTGTCGCTAACAGCTAATTTGAATATTATTTACAACCCTTATAAACTATAAATCAAATTGTGTGCTGATTAGGTACATTTGTGGTAGCATCTGCGGTTATACTCATGGGATCAAGTTATGATAAAGACAAAACATGTACCAAATTGTCCTCTACATTTGCCTGGTTGTGGGAGAAATAAAAAGAATGGAAACATATTCCTTCAAAGCCTTTTTTTATGTGTGTGTGTCTTTGTATGCTTTTGATAATATTTTCATGTTGGCTTTTTTTGATGCGCCTTCGTTAACTATGGTAATACTAGCTTAATTATTAGGATATAGTAAAACTGCTTTAACATTGTAATGCGAGAATTAGTAGAGTGTTGGATCAACTCTGCTTTTAAACCATCCTGGTCAATAAAATAAATACCAGTTAAATATGAGTACTTGGCTGGTACTTTGATCGACTATATCCCATCCTACCTCACGAAATCAACTGGTTTTGTGCAAACTGCTTTCACCCATTAAAAAAACCACACACTTATCGAGACATGGTTGTCTGCCCTGCTAGGAGTTACAGTCAAATCTCCCTCAAATCACAACCAACCTTCTTAAAAAAAAAAAGAAAAGATTGGGAAATTAGTTATAAATATACAAACAGATGAGACAGCCAAGAAGTAGGAGGACATTCCATGAGATCGTTCTGGCTTATCGGAAGGCAAACGTTTTTAATGAAGTGAAATGAAGCTGAAGCATGCTGAGACGCACTCGGTAAAAACACGGCACCAAAACAACACTCGCAGATATTCTCTGCCAAGGTCGGCCATGAGTTACTGGCGTCTTGGATAAATTTAATTTTGGCAGTCATACATAAACCGAGTTTAAAAGTGTAAAATATATTAGGATCTTTACTTTTTGACCAACAGATTTATAAAATAATTTTTTGTAACTAAACACTTTCAAACATCGGACACTGGTAGAATGTGTTATATAAAACATGTTTTACTCTTAGCATTTTTGAGAAAAACTTATATTTACGAAGTTATTTCACGTTCAAGTTCTCGTATTTCGGTAATTTCAACCAATCAGTAACGTGTATTCAGCTGAATAAAATTACTGCTGTTGTTTGTCAATAACATGTATCGGCGGTGTATTTTTCGTTTGTCACTGTTATTTATGACATAGTTCGTGCGTTTGTACTGGTTTTAAGGTTTTAGGGTTAGGGTTGTCATAAATAACAGTGACAAACGAAATATACACCGCCGGAAGTTCTTGTTGACAAACAACAGCAGTAATTTTATTCAGCTGAATACACGTTACTGATTGGTTGAAATTACCGAAATACGAGAACTTTAACGTGAAATAACTTCGTAAATGTAAGTTTTTCTCAAAAAACGCTAAGAGCAAAATGTGTTTTATATGACATTCTACCAGTGTTCGAAGTTTAAAAGTGTTTAGTTACAAAAAAATATTTTTTAAATCTGTAGGTCAAAAGGTAAAGATCCACATATTCACTATAAGACTAATAAAATTTTTTATCTGAAACGTTATACACTTCTAATGCGAGGTCAACTTCGACAATGTCACACCTTCCACAAGAAACGTTTTGAATATTCAGTGACAGCTGGCGTGTTTTCTATATATATATATATATTTGCTTTTTATTTCTGAAATTTAATACTTAACTGCATTGACGAAGATATTAATGGCATAGCAAGGTTCGAAATTGTTGCTATGAATACTTTATATTGTGATTATATTATGTGACATTTCATCATGCGTATGCTCAACCAGTAGTCAATGTATGATAACAAATATCAAATGGACTCGTTACTACTTACAAGAAGCGTTCACAACAAGACATATGTCGCGAAAATTGAAGATGACACTGGAAAAGGCAGTTGAAAGCAGTTCATTTTACAAAAAGCTCACCTTTTAAATTCATGTTTTTATCGGGTCGAATGTGTGTGTGTGTGTGTGTGTGTGTGTGTGTGTGCGTGTGTGTGTGTGTGTGCATACTGCCCATGGACAACTACTCTTTCATTCTGAAGTGTGTTGGCTATCTGGCTGCAAAGTACATATAATATTCGAGTTGTATATTAGAATATTTGAGTTGTTAACTATTTTTCTTGAAAAAAATCATTCGATGAGAGCGAATGGTCCAATAGCTTTCCCTAGCTAGATATGGTAGCATTATATGTCTGACATTTTAACGCATTTAAATGACCTAAATTTGAGCTAACAATGAGCGATCTGTAACGATTTTTAAAGTGGAAGTTAAAGTGGAAGCCATGATTATGAATAGCTGTGTGTGTTGAATATTCATTCGCTGGTTGGTCCCAATTTGGCAACGTAGCAGGGAAAATGACATGGCCGATAAATTCAGCCTAGTATTGCCACAACTCGGATTTTTGCTACATAATTGAAAACATTGTTAAGGTCAAACCAAAATATTCTAAAATGCTACAAAGAAACAATGTTAGTGATGAAAAAAACCCAAATAATATGCATATCGGATACTCCAAGATAAAGCAAAAAAAAAAAAAAAAACATACAGCTTATGAGAGAAGAAAATCTAAATAAAGTTATCTGTGTGGAAACGGGTAATATATGTATTTCATTGCTCCGTGATTCCACCTAAGGGTAAATTTTTATTACTTTATTCTTGTTTCAGGAAACATAAAGAGACAATAACAACTAATTATGTATTTATATACGAAATATATAGCAGTAAATTGTATCTTATTTAATATTTTATGTATTTTTATTCTTATATCAACTTTCAACCGCAATCATTCAGTTGATATACTTCTGACTTTGAGGTATTCATCAACCCGAAAGATAGTACTATCGATCCCTAAGGATCGATATCGACCACTTTGGCGTTATCTGATATAGCATAGCGGCTATCCGTTTTGGCTCGTAGCTTCATTCCTGTTGTTTTTCTTGATTGAGCAGTATTTTATGAAGGTATTCTAGCCATTTGTCTTTGGACCTTCATGTCTAAGATAACAGTATCCAATGTGTCCTTGCCCATTGAAAAACGGTAGAGTGTAATCTGAGAGAAAGCGGTGAGTTGGCAGAAACGTTAGCACGCCGGGCGTAATGCTTAGCGGTATTTCGTCTGCGTTACGTTGTGAGTTCAAATTCCGCCGAGGTCGACTTTGCCTTTCATCCTTTCGGGGTCGATAAATTAAGTACCAGTTACGCACTGGGGTCGATGTAATCGACTTAATACCTATGTCTGTCCTTGTTTGTCCCCTCTGTGTTTAGCCCCTTGTGGGTAATAAAGAAATAGGTATTTCGTCTGCCGTTACGTTCTGAGTTCAAATCCCGCCGAGGTCGACTTTGCCTTTCATCCTTTCGGGGTCG
>NC_043006.1:51282156-51287156 GCF_006345805.1 Octopus sinensis | reverse complement strand
CCGACAAGACATGAAGATATAAGTAATATATATAAAGTAAATTCAGTTTCCATAATTTTTATTCATCAAAATAGTAAAACTTTTATAAGTTAAAATACAATCACAGAAAATTATTGAAAACAATTGACGTTAGAGGAGAGTGAGAGCGACATAATTCAGATTAGTGCTAAATGGGGAACGTAAAAAATCTACATTGGCTTCTTTTAATTATCAAAACGAATAAGTACCGTATATCTTCGAGTATAGTCCGCCCTTGAGTATATTATGCAGGGGATTTTTAGTGGGGGGTGTACCTCTGAAAAACCTAAACCTTGTGTATGATACGCACCCCTTCTATAACTTGAGTCGTGCGTAATTAAACCAGCAGCACCTAGTCGAACAAATACTTCCGCGCATGCGTAATACGATAATGGTGGTGTTCTTAACTGTTATATGGGAATGTAAATATGTTTGCAAATTGTTTTTGTTACATGTTATTCTGTGTTCTGAATACTTTTATTTTAATAAATGTTGCTTACTGCAAGTTATGGATGATTCTTTTATGACTTCATTGCTTTCAGGCTTAGCTTAAGGTATTTTCGCGCCCGACATCCCCAAATGCACCTGAATAAACATTGCCGGACAGCAAATAGAGACTAGGACGTTGCTTAGAAAATATTTTTTTCATTTTTAACCTCGTGAGGCGCATGGCTTAGTGGTTAGGGTGTCAGCATCATGATCGTAAGATTGTGGTTTCGATTCCTGGACCGGGCGACGCGTTGTGTTCTTGAGCAAAGCACTTCATTTGACGTTGCTCCAGTCCACTCAGCTGGCAAAAATGAGTAACGCTGGACTGGCGTCTCGTCCATTTATTTTTATATAGTACGCACTAGGGATTTTGACCCTTAAATTTTGGGGAAAAATGCAGATCATACTCGAGGATTTACGGTAAATGCTTCAAAATAAGTAAATCGTGCACCCCATCCCTATTTTTGATGTTTTTAAAACAGATTTTGGGTTCCTATGCTTAGAATAGCGGAGAACACGATTGTACGTTTGATTTTTCATTTTCTTTTCTTTTTTTTTTCTTTTTGGTGCTATTTTGGCGTGTAGTCTACAACCTCAAGGGCGATCACTTTAGATAACTTTTTTGTTTCCTTGCGTTGCAAAACTTGGGGCTGCCAAACTTGAGCGATCTACGCGCTTATTCTAATTATTATATTGTTTATTCTATGTTTCTTATTATTATTTACTAAAGCTGGATGGATGGATGGATGGATGGATGGATGGATGACTGCAACTCAATAAATTAGACATGGTTTTATTATTAAAATAGTGAGAATTTTGAAAAAAATACATTTACAATGTTCAGTATGTACAAAATAATTTATTGTTAAAAATCTGTAGCCAACGTATTTAAGTGTTTTTAGAAATTGAGAAGTGAACTAAAAAAGTAACCTAAAGTAATCGCCCTTTAAGTTGTAGATCACACGCCAAAATAGCACCCTTTTTAAAAAAAACAACTTTTTGCACCATCGGAATCTCCGACATTCAAAACGGAAAATCAATAAACAAAAATATAAATAAATAGCATTCTCTATACTTTACTAGACGTGGATATAATAAAGAAAACCACAAAACTGTGTGAAAGCTTCTCGTATAGACGTATAGTACTGAAGTGCACTGAAGCGTATATATAGCAGACGAAAAGTGTCCAACAGCGGTTGCGGAGTTAATTAACTAAATCCGGATTTTTGTGTCTTTGCATGTCATCAGTAACAAGTATCTAATCACAGTCGCATGCCTAGACAAATTTAATCTCTACTAATACATAGAAAAACGGTGATTAAGAAATTACTGGTGTCGCAAATAACTGGCGTGCTGGGTAAAAATTCATTATTAACGACGGAAGTAGTATCGGCTGGGAATAGCATTCTATATATTTTTTTTCTTTACTTTCTTCCACTTATAAAGTGATCAAACAACTAATTTATATTTCATGCTCCCCTGATTTTAACAACTAGCAAAACATTCTTATTGACATTTTTTACTGCATCATTAAACAATCGCGTGAGCAACAAGATGGGCGCTTCTTTCTTTGTTACACACACACACACACACACACACACACACACACACACACACACACACACACACACACACACGACTGAGCAGACAAACGAAAGAAGGGCATTCAGCATATTTATTGGGAGTTACAATAAATGGATCAAAACAACAGTCTGATCCATTATATATATATATATATGTGTGTGTGTGTGTGTGTGTGTGTGTGTGTTAAGTGCATTACTATACATAAATGCCTCACGCCTCAAGGAACTCTAAAAGTAAAAACTACCATAATACACACATAAAATTAATATAAACAACTGGACGCAATATAAAACTAAAAAGGAAAACTTTAATCATCACTAATTGAGACTGAGGATGCCGAAGCACCTACATTGCTACATTGTAAGAAATAACAGTTAAAAACTTTTAATGCTGTATAAAGCGCACAATATGTATATATATATATATATATATATATATGTATATATTTGTGTGTATATATATATATATATTAATCAGCCGAAATTGCGAAGATGATCTGGTTCTTGACTGATGACTGAGAGCTTCGAAAGTCCCGTCTGTGTTTTTTTGTCTTCTTCTAAATGTTTCACGTCTTGTCCCAGTTTGTGTATTTTTTTAACTTTTACATATATATATATATATATATATATTATATATATATATATATATATATTATATATATATATATATACATATATACATACATACATAATACATACATACATACATACATACATATATGCGTGCATACATACATACATACATACATACATACATACATACATACATACATACATACACACAAATGTATATATATTAGAGGAGCATTTTATCTGTTACGATGATGAGGGTCCCAGCTTATACGATCAACGGAACAGCTTGCTCGTGAAATTAACTTGCAAGACACGCGTACGCTTACTTCATTTCATTTTACTATATATACTATTTATACAATATATTCTATATTCTACATTAATATTATAAAGGATATAAATAAAACATAAAAACAGAGTTGGAATTTCTTTGAATAATGCACACACACACACACACACACACACACACACACACACATTTGTATATAAATGTGTACACACACTTATATACGCGCATATATATATATATATATATATATATATATGTGTGTGTGTGTGTGTATGGATAGATAGATAGATAGATAGATAGATAGATAGATAGATAGATAGATAGATAGATAGATAGATAGATTTATAGGCGGGTGGATCGATGGCTGGCTGGCTGGCTGGTTGGCTGGTTGGTTGGCTGGCTGGCTGCGCAGAATGTTATAGTTGGCGCCTTTTATTGTAGGTGTTACAGTATTTTTTAGTGAACCTTCAAATGATGTTTCATTCCTGACGGACATTCTTTTCCACATTCCCCGCAAGATAAATGCCTATAATACAGCGCTAAGAATTTCTCTTGTGCCTGGCTTCTCTGATGACTTCTAGGCAGAGGTGCAGCCAGATTCTAAAGTAAGAGGGAGCCAGCACATAAAAAAACCGCGCCAAACAATTTTTAACTCGCTTCTTTTAATTACGTGAAATATTTCATTAGTTATACTATACTTAATTGCATTCTACAGTCATGAATTTCATGTTTCAGTAACAATGTCATTATGTATGAAACTTACAACTACTGATATAGGTGTGACGTGAAAAGGATGAAACTCCACAGGATTGTCCAGTATCGAAAGGCTATGACGTCAGGCTTTTGGCTCTTCATATGTCAGCGATTATCAACACATCAAACAAGATTGAGCAGACAAAAACACGGGAGGTTGTTCAAATAAAGTAATGACTCCAGAAAGTTCTTCTAAGGTCACGCGATTAACAAAGAGAGAGAGAGAGCGGGGTGGAGATTCAACTTTTATCGCACAAGTGAACTAAATAGTTAAAAATATTGCTTGAAAGGCACCAATTATGAAAAAATGTGATGGGGGCAGGAGAGCAGTCGCACTCCTTGCTCCTCTATTAGTTACGCCACTGCTTGTAGGGCCTGCCTTTGACACAAACTTTTACAAGTTAAATCGAGCTGTATGCAAGATAGTCGTGCAAATTAACATCGTTACCCATAAAAATATCACTCCGGAGCTTTTTATAAACGATACGATTTTGTTTAAATTCCTTCCTCCCAGCATGCACTATTTTCCTCCACGATGAACAATCTAGAGCAAGGTTTATCCGTCCATTTTCCAAGATTTTGCCCTTCAGCGTATTCTTGATGCAGTCCTTATACTTTAATTTTGATTTATGCGCCGGTTTTCTTTTTATGTATATACTAACTTACTGTACAGAAATTGCTTAGGGATCCGATCGTCCTAAATCCTGAAGTCGTAACCACTCTATACTAGAAGTTAACGTCATATGAATGCATTTGCTATCAGATACCCAGTATATGGCGGGGAATCTATATATTTTCATATATTTCCGGTAAGTAACTCAGGTCTTACATGACTATAGCAATGAAGACAAAACAAATATTGTAGACTTTCACTTTTGCCTCAACTGAAATTCCGTGCCTAGATCATAAACGTCTGCCCAGTTTTCCGAATGCATTACAAGCTTTTTAATTCAGAGAAACACTTCATCATAAAGAGTATTTATCATGTTCATAGTATTGCTTAAGTACATGAATTTATTCACCATCTGCAATTTCTGTCCATGTACACAAATATTTGGCTCAGAGTAGGCTTTATCTAGTAGTGCATATGGGTACATCGCGACTGTCATTTTTAGGCTGATTCATAGATCCCAATACATTGTATCCTGTCAAGAATGAGTCTATAAGATGCTCCATGTAATTCTGGGAGTGAGCAAGAAATCGTCAGCATACATGAATGCGATGAGAAAAGCTTTGTTTTGGCAGCAGGCCGTCTTATATTCAACATCCTACACGTCGTTCGGTATCTGACGTAG